>NW_026115466.1:0-27759 GCF_001640805.2 Lates calcarifer | reverse complement strand
AACAGCACTGTAGCAGAACAGCAACAGAATAACGAAGGCTAAAATAATGCACTTGAACAGGAATTAAACAGAAAAGAAACAGAAAAAAGGTGGGCTGCAATCCTGAACTTAGCTCTTACCTGGAGATGGGCTGCCAGTCCTGTGAAATTCCGTGAAGGTTGAAGAAGGAAAAAAAAACATCTTTGAAAGCAGACCTGTAATGAGCAATTGACAGCAGCCAATCAGAAGATGTACTCCAGAAGACACATCAAGCCACTCTATAAAGATGGACAGAAGGCCAAAGTCTGAGGACGAAGAAGATGTGGAGATTAAACTTGTAAGTAACAGCCAGATTATATGCAAACTCAATTAATCATGCCATTATTCACCTGTACAATGTATGAGAGGAAGACAAAGTGAAAGCATGTAACAGCATTTGCAAAGAGGGCTGAAATTATTGATGTTTGACAGTTTACACCATAGATGTCACTTTTTTAAACATGCAGCATAAGAGTGGACTTTCTATACTCTATAGTTTTCTATAGTTTCTATACTTCTATACTAGTATGCCTAGTAACAGGCTTGTGTCTGGGCAGAGACTTAGTATAGAAATACCATAGTGTGTTATTTTGTGTTACGTGTTGCTTGCTTGCAGTGTTATGTTGTTGTTGGACTGCCGCATCCTCTGGTTGCTAACCAGTGAACAGAATACTGTGTTGCACCACTTAATTACTGTTGATACTGTCGTGGTGAGGTGTGCACTTCGCCATTGCTGTTTGTGGCCAGTCTACCACCGATACGCTGATACTGAGGTGAGCTGATTGAAGAGCTGTACCAGGCCTGACGAACACCATTCGCCCACTGTGGTACCATGTGGCAAGAACCCCTGTTATTACACCAGGGTGGTAGCTGGAAAACCCTCTTCTCTCTTTACTCTCCATGTGGATTAGAACATGCGTCACACACTGGAACCTTTGAAATACTATCAATTATTTTGATTATTTAAACTGAGTTTATACTTCCAGTTTTGCAAGTAATTTTTGATTCAGTTTTTCAAAAATGTGTCTACCACTGTGCTTCTGTGACTCAATTTTTTTTTTTATTATTATTATTTTTTGTTTACAGGTGGCTAGCGAGGAGCCACAGAGAGCAGAGACACAGCAACAGGTGCCTCAAAGGCAGCAGAATGTCAGAAAGAGACATAAGTATCTGATTTGCGGCAAATTATATGCAAGGCAGCCTCCGTAGAGTCAGAGAATTGGTTTGAAATAAAACTGATTTGACTCTTTTGAGCCAATTTTCTCATCGACAGTAAGTGTCTTGTTTAACTCTGGTCTTCTGTCCATGCTCTGTCCATATTCAAAGTCAGAGGGAAATGCATTTTCTAGTTTCTCCTAGCTAATCAACATTTGACTTTTTTTTTATTTCTACAGCTTTTATGCAAAAGCTGGACTGTCCACTTAACTTACGCCCGTGTAAATGTGTTTCTCGACTTGATAAGCACCTGCAAAGAGTTCACCATCTTCAGGTATGTATTTGAAGTTGTGTGGTCCCTGTGTGTTTTTTAAGTGTTGGTGATGCATCTAAGCACAACACCATTACAGATTCAGATGTACAGCTGTTGAATAAAATTTTGGCCCTGCAGATTTTTACAATAAAGGTATTTCTATGTAGAACTTCATGTACAGATTTTATTTGTGTTACTGTGATGATCTGAATGTCTTCCAATTTCTTTCAAAGAATACCACAGTGTTTTTGTGGTTCTCTGGTGGTGGTCTTAACTTTGTCCTGTTGTAGTCACTGTGTGGTGAGACATGCTGTATTTATTTAGTGCTGCTCATGCATGATGCTGAAAGTAAATAAAATAATGATAATACTGGACCATATTTAGACAGCCTAAATATTTAACTCACAAAAAGCAATCTTCCATATTTTCAGAAACCTATGGTTACACTGTACACGCAAAAGGCCAAGGGCAAATATATTACTCAGGAACTGGCACTTCTAAGGGCTTTAAATCCATACCACCAATGATCTCACATCTTGATGAAGTGGATCATGCAGTAATTGAGAGGGTATCAGGATGGGAATGACAGCAAGGTCACAAGTTGCTTCCCTTGCAGCCTCTGCTGCCACTGTATCACCTCTTTCCACTTTGGCGCGTGGTTGTCCCTCTGCCAGTGAAGCTCCAGGGGGCAATGAGGAAATTCTTCTTCCTCCTTAGGAGGTCATTTGCATTGATTTTCTAAAGACATGGTTGGTTTGAAGAAGCATGGCAAGGTATATTATGTTCTGCTTTCCAGTTGCCCCTTGGCCTGGAGAAATAAATAAATGTAAAAAGACAAAAATACACAAGAATAAAATTAAGAAAAAAATGCCTGCAACTTTTCAAATTACTTCACTGTGTTTAAAGAAAAACATTGAAAGATGTCTCATGAAAGTGCTGCAAAAGATTGGAGCATGTTGAACATGGGGGCAGTCCCCAAATTCATCCTTTCCCAGGCCTTCTTGAAAAAAATCAGGCAGCTTTAATAAGGGCAGTGGAATTGTGGAAAAAGGTAGATGCCTCTGAGCCTCCATCAATTTTTTTCTCAAAGTTGGTTATAACGCCGCAACCAGGCAGACTCCTTCCCCTAGAGGGGTACAACTACTTGCCTATGGTACCTTTGAGTCTTGTGCTGTCCAACCTAAATCAAGAAACGCGCCTCTTCTCTACTGTGAACTGATTATACAATGTTTATGCCTCTTGGCTCACTTTGATTTTTTTTTTTATGTTGTACTTACACAAACATTTTTCTGCTGTCTCAACCTCCTTTCAGTGGCCGGTATTGCAACAATAAATCCACCCAGCAGACTAAAAAACAATTTTAGTTTTGCTCTGTCCTCTGAATCCTTTTCAATATCACCTGTAAAAGCAGAGGAAAACACTATATGCATTAACTTGCAATGGTGATGTTTTTTAGTGAAGAACTGCACACTCACCACCCCAGAGCCATAAAGCAGCACAGTGCTCATTCATTTTCTTTACCACTATCCATTAAAGGTCGTGGGGGGGGGGGCTGGAGCCTATCTCAGCTGTCATTGGGCAAGAGGCAGGGTACACCCTGTACGGATCACGAGTACGCACATTTCAGGGCCAACACATATAAACAAAAACCATTCACGCTCACATTCACACCTACGGACAATTTAGAGTCACCGATTAATCTAACTTGAACATCTTTGGACTGTGGGAGGAAGTACCTGGATAGAACCCACGCAGCCACAGGGAGAACATGCAAACTCCACACAGAAAATCCCCGGGCTCGAACCCGGAACCTACTTGCTGTGACACAACATTACAAACCACTGCATGACCATGTGCACCCAGGTGCATGCTGTTTTTGGTGAATATCTTTCAACAGGAAGGTGCCAGCAGGACGGGAGGCAGGTGGAGGTTGTAATAGTCACTGTATGTTTATTGTTTATTGTCTCAATGCATGCACCTTACTCACCAAAACAAATTCCAGAGGAACAAAGATTGACCCACACCATCAGGGGGCGCCAGCTTCCAGTCAGAAGCGGTTGCATGTCTCTAGCCCATTGTATGGCTGAGCAGGGCCCAGAAATGTTACTTGACAGACAGACAAAGGTCAAAGCTCTAGGTGAGAATCTAGGTGAGCTCTAGGTCATCCGTGGTCTCTTACCTCCATCTAGTGGACAAAAAAAAGCCATTGAAAATGAAACCACATCAGAAACCCACAGTCTCACATTTTCCTCATAATCATCGTCAGTGAAATCCATATAATACTGATGATTGACGAAAATGTGCTGTATTTATATTCACTTAGGTTCTGTAACATGAAAATCAAATCCTACAGTAATCTAAATTATAATAATTTAAGTCTTATCTCCCTCTAAAAGCAAACCCACATTGCTTCAGTTTAAAGGTAGGGCAGGTAATGTTGGAAAGGCTAGCAAGAGAAGGCTACATTTTGAAAATATGCAACAAATACATCTGACCCCCCTGCTGTTGGCCCTATTGTCAAAGCTGCAACCCCTAAACACATGAACCGCTTCAAATGCTGTTTTTGAATCTGTTTGTCCTTGTCCTAATTGCTGTATCGGAAATTCTCAAATGATTCATGATAATTGTGATTTATTAATGATCTGTATTAATAATCTGTACTTGTATAATTGTGCCTTATAAAATATCATGTGCTCAGTACTTTTCCACATTAATAAGCTCACAGGGCACCTCGTCCATCAAGGACAGGGCCTAATACAGGGCTGCATAGCCCTGTGTAATCTCTTGACACCTTTCTCTCTGAGCTGCACTGTTGTGTAGTCTTCAGAAGATTTTTCCTTTTCGTCTCCGGACGTAACCTTGCTTCTTTTCCATTTAACCTGTAATCTATTGTACTCAGTACTCATTGTGCATCTCATGCTTGAGGAGGGCAGTGGGTCCGTTTGCAAATGTAAGAATTAAACCTACAGAAAGACAACCGTTGACTCTGTGCTTTACTGAACAGAAGATTCCCATGACAATTTTGGTGTCAGAAGTGGGATCACTCGTGTGGGACGGCACCGGGGACTCAGGGCTGCAGGTGGAGACTGTGCACAGCTAGAGTCTGGGACTCTAACCTCAACCTTCCCGTAAAAGAGGGTGGAGATGTGGGGGCCTGATGCCTGAGTACCGGGGCTCGCTCACCGTGGTGATCCAGCAAATCCCTTTTTTGGGGCATACAACCTTGTCTTTTTGGTAAGTGAATTCTGGGAAAAAAAGATTCTCACCACATGGGGGGTGTGACAGACATGTCAACAGGGCAGGTATTGGAAAACCGCTGTAGAATTAAAGAACCTTCAGGTCCAGGGAAGAACCAGGGAAAAAGCGCTGTAGAAATTGAATGCATTGGTACAGTAATTGATAATTCAAAGTTTTTGGGGAAACTCATTCTCACTTGATAATTTTTAACATCGCACACACACAAAAAAAGTGAGAGTGTAAAAGAGTAAAATTGAATTGAAAACTGATTGATGAAATCCAAGGTCCCTACAACCACCTCAGAAATAATAAATTCTAAAATTCTTAAAAATAAAAATTAAATTAAAAAAAAAAGGGAAAAATAATAATACAAAATAATAATACTAAAGTTGCAATATTAGAGATCGATTTGTTTCCAGAAATGGGCTCCAACAATAGCAAGAGAGAATAATCAAGTGATGCTTATAATCCACTTCAGTGGACGGCTCCTAATATTCGATTTATGATCATCAAATATGGCAAATTAAGTGTTGGCCAACTTAAGGTATGGGTTGAAGAGTGTGGTTTCCCATGTACAGGAAGTTTTAGCCTAAATCAGCTACAGTTATTAAGAACCAAATTAGAAGGAAAAGAAAAATTCAGTCAAGCTACACAAAAGGGGAAAAGAAAAGTGTTTAAAGCAGACTGGGAAGCATTTGCATGTTGGTTTAAGGAAGCACAAATCAGGGACAGAAAACAAAAGGCAGGGACAGAATCACTAATCCCTGTGTCTCAGTGCCTCAGACTAGACCCTGATCTGGACTCGGCTCCACCCAGAAGATGGCAGCCATGGAGGCCAGTGCTCCCAACCTGAAGGAGAGGAACGACCCCGACATGGATGCAGCTGCTGCAGCTCCAGCAGCCACCACAGCCCCAGCTACAACACCACCTCAGCCCGAACAACGACCACAGGTGCCAGCAGGGGACGGGACCTCCCAGTTAGTTTACAAACCATGGACATTCAACAACATTAAGAAGCCGCTTCTCAACTCCCCTTTGTTGAAAACGGGGGAGCAGAATATGTGAACCAGCTCCTGATTTTTTTGCCAACAGTTCAGACCCACAACCACTGAAATGCGATGTCTACTCATGACCCAGGTGGGGAACAAGTGGTCCAAGGTAGCTGGAGACTTTCCAGCAGGAGAACTCAGACTGGCTGACGCAGCCTGGGAAAAATTATGAGAATGCTGCATACAGACGGGCAGTGGCTGAGCTCTGTGACAGGATGAGGGCAGCTTTCCCTCTGAGTTTGGACATGGGCAAAATCTCAGCGTGTTGATTTGAAAAGATGAGACTGTATTCGATTATCTCACCAGGCTCAGCAGTCCACACAACGCACAGTGGCCTTCAAAGATCAGTTTACATGGGGGGGGTACCCAATAACCCCCTGGGGAGCACACCTGTGAGCCTTTATGTCAACGGCATCAAACCAGAGAAAGTTCCTGGATGAGAGAGGCCGTGGGGACAGAGGCAAAGGCTGAGGAAGGGGCTGTGGGGGATCAGACGCCTGCTTCAAATATGGCAAGATGGGGCACTTGGGCCAAAGGAGTGTCCTGAGAACGGGGTTAATTGAGGACAAGGCCGATTGACTAGCGGTGGAGCCGGGGCCAGTGATTGATGCATCTGGTTCTGACACAGAGACCAAGAGAGCAAAATCACCAAACAACAGATAAGTGACAAATGCACACACACACACACACACACACACACAATGAGAATTAGAATTAGAGACACAACGCACAACAGTTCCTTTTGCAAGCCATGCAACATCTTGACTCCACACAAAAAACAACTGGAAGGGGAAAATTTCTGAGTTTACACAAAATACACACATGATGCATTGAGAAAAATGCCAAAACACACACTCCCAGTCCAAGGCCAAAACATCATTTTTAAAAAATTTTTTTTTTGGTTAGATTCTGAAAGAACAGAGTCAGTAATTAGACAAAAGATATTAATCCCATCCCAAAAATGAGCACAGATACTCTAATTAGTAGCCAGCATCAGGTACTGCTGCACTAGAGAGGTACACAGTCCCACTCTCATGCTTTAATGACGTTGAGGGAAAGCTAACATTCATTTTTGCTGTCCATACACAGTCCTGTAAATCTGCTAGGGAAAGATCTTATGTGTTACCTGGGTATTGTGTTGGTTTTCACTCCACATGGCGTTGTTGTGACTAGAGTTTCTAAAACAGATTCTTTTAGCAAAAGACCTGATACATGCTTATCAGTGAAGAATTCCTGGCACTGCACTCAACTCTGTCAACAACACACTGGTACAGGAGGCCAAGACACTCACTACAGACACACACACACAGACATCATAACAACACAGAGCATACACTGTACATCTCATATCTCTCATGGAACTGGGAATAATTTTGAGGAGAAATGGTAGAGGCAAGGCCAGGATAAACAGAAATTTAAACTTTGACTAGTTATACTGGTTTGTTGATCACTCTGCTGTATTAGTTTCTCTGTCTAACCCATCATGTCAAATTTTATTCAAGGTGCCACACTCTGATCCTGATCCGATCCCCATATTTCATTGGTCAAACCCAAAAAAAAGGAGGTGGGCGGATTTAGGATCTTGGACAAAACATGTAACGAGGCCTCGGGGTGGAACGCAACATCAGACCCTGGTATTGACTTCCATTTAAAGGTGTACCGGAAAAGGTTTTCTACTGTGGTGACTGCGGTAAGAACTGTTGAGCTCATTCAAAAGAAAAAAGGATCCATTTGATTTGTATCACAAACGTTACAATTTTGTAAACAACATTTCTGAAACTCCTGAGTTAAATCAGGTGCCATCTTCTTTGTGGGTAAAACACAAATATGATGTAGGATTGATCAAAGCACCAAACCAACTGTGATCACATCAAAATTCTTGCACAGGCCATGCAAAAATCAGTATCGATTGAAAAGAAAGAAGCAGTTGATAGCATTAAACCAGTGTTTGAATCTCTCCTTAAAGCTGGAGTGATCATCCCATGTGGAAAATATCCTGTTCGAACACCAAATTTTCCTGTGAAGAAAAAAATCAAGGCATTCTGGACAGCCTGATGAATGGAGATTTGTTCAGGTTCTGCAAGCAGTAAATGCAGCAGGTCATACGCACACTCCAAGTGTTCCAAATTCACACTTGCCTTGCTGAATCATTTAGCTGATAATGGTTACAAAGCCAGTCTGTCTAAATTACAACTTGTCTTGGGGAAAGAAAAAGCATATTTTGTTGGGTCATGTGATCACAGCAGAGGGCAAACCCCTCTCACCCAAACATAGTGAAGCCATCCAAAAACATTCCACAACCAGAGACAATAAATCAGGTTATGAGTTTTTAGGCAATGACGTCATACTGCAGACAGTGGATCCCTCATTACGCTGAAATTGAGGCACCATTGGCTGCAATTGCTCATGGGAAAGGCCTCACAGCCAGAGATAAGGTAGCATGGACACCGGAAACAAAGAAAGCTTTCGTTAACTTGAAATTGGCTTTGCAATCTTATACATATATATATATATATATATATGCCTGAGCCACAGCTGCTAGTTCTAGTTATATTTATATATAATTTGTTATTTATGTTATATATAGATATATGTGTGTTATTTTATGTTCAATGGAACATGTTAAAAATAATGTTCCTTTAACTTTATATGTGTTTTTCTATTTTCTTATATATACACCTTTTAGAATTTTTTTAACCTAGAAGGGCAAGGAACCACATATGGTAACTTCAATGATCTTGATTTTCTACATGAAAATTGAATATTTTCAAAAATGTCACAAAAAGTAAAAAGTCTTGTTGTGCCCTGCTATGACACTCTAGGGTTGAAATTTTGAATTTCCAAGTATTTCAATGAATGCCCGATAAAGGGTTAAATGATTTTGCTCAAACAGAAAACCTCTCATCTCAACAGCAAGGCCACTCAAATACCACACAGTTTTGCTTGGAATGTGTAACATCACTGTCAAAAGATGTTTTAACAATGCTGTTCTTCTCCCAACACCAGATGATGGACAACCACATGACTGTGTGGCAGTGATAATGGAAACCTGCAGTCCCAGACCTGACCTGCGGGACACACCTTTGTAGAACGCTGACCTGGAACCATTTGTGGACGGGTCAGCCTCCCAGCAACTGGTAAAAAACCAAGCGGGCTATGTTGTAACAACACAACACTGACACTATTTTGGCTGAATCACTCCCCTCAAATTACTCTAAATTGGCAAATCCATTTTTTTAAGGATGAATTCTTTGTGAAATCCATGAAAAGGCATAAATATACCATAATTTCCAGACTACAAGCTGCTACTTTTTTCACACACTTTGAACCTTGTGGCTTCAACAATGATGCTGTGAATTTATAGATTTTTACAGGCTGACAAACTTCATGCCAGCAAAACATTTAGCCCCGTCACATCAGACCAATGAAATTACCGAACAGGTCACAGTGGACCAATGAAACTGTTCGAATTAGATCAAATGCACTCACACTAAATTCTTCAGAACAGTCATTTTGTGCTTAATGCACACACCCTCATCATGGAAAACACACGAAGAAATGCATATGATGCAGCTTTTAAGTTAAAGGCAATCAATCTGGCTGTCAAAAAAGGAAATAGAGCTGCTGCATGTAAGCTTGGCATCAATGAATCGATGGTGGGACGTTGGAGACAGCAGCGTGAATGTGTAAATATCTCATGTTACAACGTAGACACCTGCGGCTTATAGACAAGTGCGGCCTATATATGTACTTAAATTTAGTGGGTGCGGCTTATATTCAGGTGCGCTCAATAGTCCGGAAATTATGGTAAATATTTCTCCCCCTGGTGCTGATTAAAACATTTCTCTGTGACATATCAATCCAAAGGCCTGTCTTTAAGCATAGGAAGGATTTAGACAAAAAGGGAGGGAGGGTGAACACTTTACAGAGATGAAATGTACAGCTGTGGATTTACTGACTGTTTCTTTTTCCCCCAGAGATTTCATCAAGAAATTTCTGGTCACTGACCGAGCCAGACAGCTAGGCAACATAAAGGTGAGTTGGTTAGACTTTCTGTCTGTGAGCCACATGGCAACTCACCATATTTCTTTCTCCAGTAGGCAGTTTGATGTCAGTGGTCAGAGACTAGAACCGGACAGGATAGGACAGGGCCCACATAGGACTGAAACTCCACATGGTTCCAGTTAGTCAGAAATTAAGAGAAATTATATTGTTAGTCTGTTGGCGGTGATATTTGTAATATGTCTGACTTGCAATCTAAATATTATAACTCCCTAGTAAAAGCAACATCCTTACTCCTCTCACTCCTCCAGCAACAATGTCAGTAAGAAAAAACACTTCCAGATCCAGTCTGCGAACCATAGTCTGAGAGCACAAACAAAACTTAATCATACAGAGATGTTGAATTGATTTGCAGTCACTTCAGAGTCTGTCCTCACAGGACTCAAACTGTATGTGACTGTTGGGTAGGCTAAGGTATCATCTGAAATTGTTATGTTAATGTTAGTGCCAAAAGGTTCACATTCAGTGCTTTACTTAAAGATATACATATAGTTGCCAGTATATTAGGTATACCTATCTTATACTACTGCAGTCCATTTCAATCAGTGGGAGTAGTCTAAATATTATATTAACCTCCAAGTATAACACCATACAGTTCAACAAACTCCATCCTCCAAAGTGATCATTCAGTTTAACACCTCTCTAAAAGAGTTGCACAAAACCTAAACATCAGAACGTTGATGGAGGGGGCTTTATTACAGGACTGTTGGATTAGACTAACTTTAGTTTAAGCTGGGTGCACCTAATAAACTTACTCTGATGTGTTTGACCTGACATGAAAAACATGTCAGGTCAAACATGTCTTAACATAGAAAAACTTGTATGATTTGCTTGTAGTTTGACAAAATAATATTCATTCAAGGTCACTTACTAATTTAGGAGCCAATCAACACACGCGACTGTACTTAAAAGTAGTCAATACTTTATTTTACTCAAAAAGAATTAGAATTAACTTAAGCTCCATTTACTGTCTTTTCCTAAGCTGTCTAATGCAGTCATGGCAGCAAAGTTCAACGTTTATATCACATAAGATGACCTCATCTGCAAATGTAGACCATGAGATTTATGTGAAAGCTCAGGTACAAGTAAGAGATTCTTGTTTCAGGTCTGAGTAGTGCCTGAAGTTTTTCCTCTAAAGCTGCAAGGACACCCAGATCTACATATGTATCAATATTTTCATCAGCTCCTCTCTCTCTCTCTCTCTCTCTCTCTCTCTCTCTCTCTCTCTCTCTCTCTCTCTGTCTTACCGTTAGGGCCAAAATTTTTTGTCTTTGAAAAACCAGATGTACCACACTGGAAATAAAACCTGAAGTTACTGAGAAGTCAGGGTCCAACAGTATAACACTGCTCTTCAGTCCCACTGTTTTATTCTACTTTTAATGAGGTTTGCATGTGACAAAAACTGCCCAAACCCACAGCATGCAGCTTTAAAGACAGTGAGCAGAGGATGGGAAAGTTGTACAGCTAGCTCCGATCCATCCAGAGACACGTTCTCTTAGTTCTCACAACACTGACTGTGGAAAGATTCTGACTCTGTTTCTCATTCCATACTTAGAAATCTGACCCTGCCTACTTAAAGATCAATAATCATTTGTATTAGTTTCATGCTACATTCAGTAGTTGAACTGTTAATGAACTTAAATAGTAATATTAAATATTTCCAAACAGTCTAATAACCAATTTAGCCATAATAATTTCTCCCTCAGGCAGTTATAACCTCAGACTGACCCCGACTGTCAGAACTGCCAACTGTTGGCTGGCTGTGACACTGTTGGACGCTGTGACGCTACCTGTACCGTACGCCGTGATTCTGTGAGATCGACACTTACTCGCTGCTCTGCTTTCTCTCTTCACTTTCTGTCCTATAGTCTTTTGTTACACATTATTTGCTGCTGCTTTGTACTAATCTATCTTACTTTTGATCGCTACCTGTGTAGTGATATTTCCCCTGACTTTAGCCTGTTTGTTGTTAGTTTAATTTAGCTTAGCCGTTTGTAGCCTCATTAGCCTAATTTAAATTGTAGCCTCACCTTTTCACTCCTACAGCTAACCTAGCTTAAAGTAACTACTACCATGGCTTGTGTTAGCTGTTCTGCTCTTGAAGACAGGGTGTCTCTGCTAGAGAGACGTGTCCGTCAACTAGAGCAGCTCCTTTCTCCTAGCATTACCTTAGATATGACGGGCACTCCAGATAGCGTTAGCCACGGGCTCGACAGTGAGCCTGTTAGGGCTAGCTTAGCCTCGTCGGCAGTGGAGTGCGGAGTTCGTCCCTGTCAGCCGGTGGAAAGGGGCACGTAAGAGCAAGCAACCGGTTGTGTGGCCTGGTCTGCAGTCGCCCCTCCCGACTGCAAACCGGTTTTCGACTCTTGCTAGCCCCGTTGGTAGTCCTGTGCGCCCGCGTGTCTCCCCCGCTCCCGCTGACAGGGCTAAACAATGCACTCTAGTCATAGGGGACTCCATCACTTGCAATGTCAGATTAGCTTCGCCAGCCAATGTTTACTGCCTACCTGGGGCCAGAGCTTCCGACATTGAGGATAATCTTAGGGTGCTGGCATCACACAGGGAGAAACAGGTGGCTCAGGTACACTCCACACCTAGTTATAGCAACATTGTTATTCATGTCGGCACCAATAACATTAGAATGAAGCAGTCTGAGGTCACCAAAGCTAGTTTAGCTAGGACGTTTGAGTTTGCCAGAAAGATGTGTCGGCATCGATTAGTTGTCTCTGGTCTTGTACCCATGCGGGGTAATGATGAGGTGTACAGTAGATTAACGTCTCTGAACCGCTGGCTGGCTCGTCACTGTAGTGAGCAGGGATATAGTTTTGTGGATAACTGGCCTTCTTTCTGGGGCCGTCCTGACCTGCTGAAGGCAGATGGTCTGCATCCTACTGGAGCAGGCGCTGCTATTTTATCTAGGAATATAGACAGGTGTTTACGTCGGGTTTGACAGTAAGACACTAGTGATCGGCAGGTCGCAGGTGAGTAGAGAACCTGCTAGGTCTTTAGGTGGTGCGGTTTTGGAGTCCTCTAGCTTAGATGACGAATCTAAACAGGATAATTTGCAGACTTTAGATGCTCAGACTGATAGCCTGATCTACTGCATTGAGACTGTCTCCATTCCCCGCCGTACTATTCACAAGTTTCCTAAGTTTCTAAACCACCATGTACAAAACACCACTCCTACCACTGGTGACAGTGCTAGGTCCCATAAAGTACTGAATAAAAGGCCACTTAAATTTCCTAACAGAAACACTAGATGCCTCATTCCTATTAATACTTCATCTATAGGTACCTTGCCACACCAGGCTGCTACCAGCAGCTCCAGGCTCAATATGATCCTCAAATTTGGCTTCATAAATATTAGATCACTTTCTACCAAGGCATTATTGATAAATGACTTGATTCTTGAACATAATCTGGATATGGCTGGTCTATGTGAAACATGGCTTAAACCAGATATGTTCCTGCCTTTAAATGAAGCTTCCCCACCTGAGTATGCCAACGCACATGTTGCTCGGGCTACGAAAAAAGGTGGGGGCATCGCTTTAATTTATAAGTCTTTCTGTGGTCTAACCTCAGCTCTTAATGTCACTTTTAACTCCTTCGAGGCTGTAGTATTGAAACCTTCTCTAGTAGCTTCCGATCCCCATGACCAGGGAAATAGATTGCAACCACTCAACCTTGTGGTACTTTACAGACCACCTGGCCCCTACTCAGTTTTTAGATGAATTTGGAAATTTTTTATCATGTCTTGTCACATATAGTGATGATATCCTAATTATGGGTGACTTTAACATTCACCTAAATAAGGCCTCTGATCCTTTAAATATAGCTTTTTTGGCACTTACTGATACTTTTGGGTTCACACAGTCTGTACATGAACCTACTCACTGTGGTGGTAACACTCTAGACCTGATTCTTTCCCGTGGGACTGAGGTGTCTAATCTGACCATCTCTCCTGTCACATCGGTTATCTCCGATCATTTTCTTATCAAATTTGATGCAACTCTAGTCTGTCCCCCTAAAATTGTCTCTAATATATCTTCCACCAGACACATAGGTCCCGCAACTTTAACTGTTCTTAGTGAGCAACTACCAGAGGTCCTGGCCCCTTTTACGACAGCAATTGGTTCTGTTGATAACTGTACCAGGGATTTGAATACAACCTTGTCTAGTCTCCTTGATTCAGTTGCACCTCTCACCACTAAAATTAAACAGCCAAAGAGGTCCACTCCCTGGTTCACAGACGACACACGTGCTCTGAAGCAGGCCTGTCGGAAATTAGAGCGCAAATGGCGCAAATCTAAATCAGAAGCTCTGTATCTCCAGTGGCACCTGGAATATAAGCATGCACTGTCTACTGCCAGAGCAGCATATTTTTCAAATTTAATCAATAGCAATAAACATAATCTTAGATTTCTTTTTGACACTGTAGCTAAACTCACTAAAAAGCAGCAGGCTCCTAGTTGCTCGCCCTTTACTGC
This sequence comes from Lates calcarifer, assembly GCF_001640805.2. NCBI lineage: Eukaryota > Metazoa > Chordata > Actinopteri > Centropomidae > Lates > Lates calcarifer. The sequence continues at coordinate 13,438 of NW_026115466.1, read as the reverse complement.
CTGTGAGTTTCAGAATTTTTTCTGCAGTAAAATTGATGAGATTAGATTAAAAATCAGTTCAGTTTCTCCAGCATCTGCTGCAGAACCGGCTGTGCATCATACTGAGTCTCAGAGAGTTTCTGCTCTGATGAATTTTGACATTATATGTCTTGATTCATTATCTAAGATAGTACTAGCTTCTAAACCCACCACTTGCCTTTTTTGACCCTTTACCGGGTAAACTTTCCAAAGATCTCTGGCCAGTCCTGGGCCCTGCAGTGCTGAATATTGTGAATCTATCGTTGACGACTGGCACTGTTCCTTCTAGCTTTAAAACAGCTGTGGTTAAACCTTTACTTAAGAAACCACACCTTGATCCTGGGTCTTTAGGTAACTATCGGCCTGTCTCAAATCTCCCATTTTTCTCTAAAATACTAGAAAAAGTGGTGTATCAGCAGCTTTCAGCTCATTTAGCTGATAATAATCTATTTGAACCGTATCAGTCTGCTTTTAGGGCATTTCACTCTACTGAACCAGCACTTGCTAAAGTAGTAAATGATCTGCTACTCTCTTTAGATTCAGGTTCCACCTCTCTGCTCATATTACTTGATCTTGGTGCAGCCTTTGATAATATAGACCACCGTATACTCATGGACCGACTGGAAAATAGATTTGGAATCTCTGGCCTGGCCCTCAGCTGGTTAAAATCTTACTTATCTGACAGAACTCAGTGTGTCTCTTGTAATAACACTGTATCAGCCTTTTCTGATGTGAAATATGGAGTACCCCAGGGTTCTGTTCTTGGCCCCCTGCTTTTCTCTCTTTATATTTCTCCTCTTGGCCAAATTATTCAGAGTCATGGAATTAATTTTCACTGTTATGCTGATGATACCCAGCTATATGTGCCTATAAAGGCTGATAATGCCTCTCAAATTAGGGAACTAGAGATCTGCTTGTTCTCTGTTAAAAGCTGGATGTCTCAAAACTTCCTGCTTCTTAATTCAGACAAAACGGAAATGCTGGTTATTGGCCCAGTACGATATAGACACCAGTTCGATCATGTAACTATATCCCTTGACAACTGTGTTATCTCTCAAAGTACAACAGCCAAAAATCTGGGTGTCACAGTTGATCATACGCTTTCTTTCGATCAGCATATTAAAGACATTACAAAGACCGCCTTTTTTCACCTACGCAATATAGCTAGGATTCGGTCTTTTCTTTCCATGGCAGACGCTGAAATTCTAGTCCATGCCTTTGTTTCTTCTAGACTGGATTATTGTAATGTTTTGCTTTCAGGACTACCGCGTGCTAGCACTAAAAGTCTGCAAATGGTCCAGAATGCTGCAGCTAGAATGCTGACCAGATCGAGAAGGTTTGACCATATTACCCCGGTTTTAGCCTCCCTTCATTGGCTCCCTATTCATGTTAGATCAGACTTTAAAGTTCTCTTAATGACTTATAAAATTCTAAATGGGCTAGCCCCCTTATACCTGTCTGATCTTCTTAACCCTTATATTCCCTCCCATGCTCTGCATTCTCAGAGTGCAGGGCTGCTGTCTGTCCCCAGAGTTAAAAAGAAGTCAGCAGGCTGCAGGGCCTTCTCCTGTCGGGCCCCCTTCCTCTGGAACAACCTCCCTAGTGATATTAGACAGGCTGACTCAGTTGAGGCCTTTAAATCCAAACTAAAAACTCATCTTTTTGCCTTAACTTTTAACTAGCACATTATTCTGGTTCCTATTTCAGGATACCAATTTTCCCTCGGCGGGTTGGGTCAGTCTCAATGCATCAGTTAAGATTAATAGTTAGTAAATGTTGTCCATGATGTCCTGCCGATGAGATTACTATTAACTGTCTTAATATCGTTGCATCACTCTGTGTGTTTCTTCCCTCAAGCACATTAGTGCCCAGGCTGTGCTTCTCTCTCTCTCTCTGCTACTGTCTCCTACTGCAGGGTTCTGCCTCCAGAGCTGGAGAGTCTCCTGCTGCTCCCATGATTCAGCTCAACCCATGATGCGACAATAATTAAAACATTTACTAGTGTTATTGATAGTGTTAGTGCTATTAATGTACCATTGTTTGTCATTATTATTCCTTTAGCTGTAATAATAAATATTACTATTATTATTATTATTATTACTACTACTATTTACATTTTGACTTAGTCTGTGTATCTGCAATGTTGTCTTTCTCCTACCCTATTCCCCCACCCCCCTCTCTTTCTGTCTAAACCCAACCGGTCGAGGCAGACGGTCGCCCACCCTGAGTCCGGTTCTGCTCGAGGTTTCTGCCTCTTAAAAGGAAGTTTTTCCTTGCCACAGTCGCCTAGTGCTTGCTCATGGTGGGATCTGTTGGGTTTTTCTCTGTAAATCTTATAAGATAAAGAGTACGGTCTAGACCTGCTCTATATGTACAGTGCCTCGAGATAACTTCTGTTGTGAATTGGCGCTATATAAATAAAATTTGACTTGAATTGACTTGTTGCCTCATGTGCAGGGAGGCTCCCTCAGAAAAATGATAAACCATTGAATGAATCTCCCTGACACCCTCATATCCCCTCCACCCCCTGATTATAACAGGGGGATTTAAAAAACTCATAACTTCACGTGTCTTCTGTTAGAGCTCCCCTTCCGCTTCACTGCGGAACTTTAACACACAAGAGGCTCTGAAATGTGGAAGAACAGCATTTTGACTCCTTTCCCTGTGTACAGCCTCAGGAACTAGACAGACATTTCTTCAGTGATCTCTTGGAAGAATTACAGAGTGGAAAACAGTGTGTACATTATACAGTTTAACTGGGAGCCTGCCCCTTCATCATCCATCAATGGGAGCTGTGTAGAATCAAACTAGAGGACTGTAGTGTTTCAATTAACAGTAGTGAAAGGAGCAGGCGACTGAGAACTGCTCTCAATAAAACAAATACTTCTCTAAGCCCAGTGACTAACTCCACATAATCCTAGACAAGATGATATTGATTTGTGACTGCCAATATTCATCTGCAGAGCAGTCACATTGCTCATTAACGCAACACTGATGCTGCAGTGCGCTCACACTGTCTGTCCTCCTGTGTGGAGGCTCAGCAGTGCCACCACAAGAACGACAGTGTTTAATTACGATCAGCTGATAAACTGAAGCAGTCTGAAAAGCTTTTAGAGATGTATTCATTCAATTAGCATTTAAATGCTGCATTAATAAACTTACAGGGAAAAGATCTCTACATACTGCAATTAATCATTCAATGTCCTTATTTTGAGTTTTGACATGGTGTCACAAATTAACATTAGCTGATTGTATATAAATTATGAGATGGATCATTGTGCATGAGCAAAGACATGATTAATTTAAAGAAGAGTAAGCAGTTGACTACATACATGGTGCTTGATCTTGGTAACTGAAATTTAGTTTCATTCTACAATATTGAATATTTGTTTGTTTTTTCCACTTTTTTTAAAGCCTGTCTGAACACTAAAACAGATTAGGGATGGGCGTTTCAAGCAAAAACACTATTCGATTTCTGTGTTGAACTGCGGAGTAAAGACAATCATATAAAGAGGGAATTCAAAAAGACTTGGATAAAGGGCACACCAGCAGTTCACCTGATAAAGCACATACCGTTAAGACCCAAGTCCTTACCTCAGTGGTCCAGGTTTGAATTTAGCCTATATTTGCAGGTTTTTGATCATAAACCAAAATATTGAAATAATTTGACCTGATAATGGTGTCAGAGGAAAAGTTAAGCACCAGAGTCATTACCATTCATTCTCTGGGTGCCATGAGGATGAACATGTAATAGGAGTTCATCCAATTGTTATCCAGGGTTCAGTTGGACCAAAGACCAACTGATGTTACACACCTAGAGCCATGCAGCTAATATGGCCTTAGCAACAACCATAGAGAACTCAGACATGTTCAGTTCAATTCAAATCAGTCCACAGGTCACAAGTAGGAGTTCTGATTGGACAGATGTTATGCTGAGGCAGGGGGTGTGTTTGGACTGGCCAATTAATTGGTAATTGTACTGAAGGAAACTGGAGGTAGACCACAGAGGGAAAAAGATGGCTTTGTTACTCCAGTTCCAGTGTTAAAGTCACACACCAGCAATAACAAAGTTAAATCTTGGATCTGTGGTTATTTTTTTAAATGAAAATGCTGGCAGGTTTCAATAGTTTTCCATTATTAACAAATCAGAAATGTCTTGTTAAAAATACCCAGATGTTTGTTGTCATGGTGGGAGACTGTTAACAGTCTGTGGGGTGTATGAACAGCTCCTTCAGGCAGTGTTCACTGCAGCTTTTACAGCCTGTTAAATAAAAGCCCCTCATAGCACACTGCTCACATGTTAGATATAACAATAAAACTTCATGTGATCACATGTGCAACAGCCCTGACAGGCTGCTACACAGTTTTGCCTATCTCAACCTGATAGATCACTACATTCTTACAGCAGTCCCACTCTGTCAGAAAGCAAAATAACCAAACACAGAGAGCATCTAATCAGTCCAACATAAAACTTTGTCATGCTCAGGAAACGTGAGCAGTGTGCTCAGTTCCAAGCAGCACGCAGGTGTGTGCATAGCAGTCACTTCACAATAAGAGCTCCCACTCGCTCATACATGAAAGGTACGCTCTTATACAGGTGGCTGTATAGTGTACTTATCAACACATGTATCCTCAACACATGAGCAATAAGTACAGTGCAAATGGAAAGAACGGGTGCAGTGTTGTTGAGTAAATGCTTCTTGCTTCTGTTCTTCAGGTGAGGCCTTAATGCAGGCAGCACACTCAGATTTGCCAGGTACTTTACCAGGTTCAGTGACAGCTTTCAGGGTCTTTTCTATAGCATGAACTTCCCCACCTGACCAGCTCCTCCTCTTTGAGGTCTCTAAAAGACAAGGAGAAAAAAAGAAAATCGGGGGTGGAGGCCAGCAATTCAATTACCTATAATTAACTGTGCAGTAATGAGACTTGCTTATTCACATGTAATGTTGGTCAGCAATGTCATAAAAACTTACCACAGCACCTATAACCTCTTTTTTTAAACGACATTACTTGTATAGACAGACGTGGCACCCAACCTGATATATAATTTACACTGTAGAATAAACTGGAAATCTCCAGAAGTTAGTTAGTTAATGCATGAAAGGTTGGGCTGTCTGCACTGACTGGCTGATAACAGAATAAAGAACACAAGCAAAACCAATGACTACTTTTACAAAGTACTTGAGTAACAAGGTTATACTCCACTGTGAGAAGAGAGGTGGTATCTCTCTCTGAGACTCTTAAGACCTGATGATCACCTGTTGTTGGTCAGTAAGCAGCTTTTTCTGCTGCCTGGTGCCACCTAGTTTCAGATCTGCACTGACATTCAGAATGGGACTGGGGTCTGCATTTCACAGTTGAGACTAATAGGTTATTTTAAAATCAACGCAGATCCACAGATGATGTATAACAACAATATCAAAAAAATCAGGACTGCATTCTTCAGCGACATTTTCAACTGAGCTCTGAGAGCAGAGAGTTAAGTCTTGACATCTAGCTATCATGGATTCACTATGTGTTTTGAGTCTGCTCACACTGATATAGGCAAATACTAATAAAAACAAGATTAATTCTGTACAAAAATACAAATATTAAACAATAGGCTAAGTGGACCTTTGACAGAAGGAGTGGGTGACCCCTTACGCATAGTAATATGAGGTTTCCCTTTTTCAGTCTCAGGATAGCACTTACATATTTTAAATGTGTTTAAGCAGATTGCAGATTTCACGGTTGACAATACAAAATTAAACAGCTCAGCATCTGTCAACCTCAAGATGATCAAGATCATTTTATCACCAATAAAGCCAGAACCATAGCACTTTATTGCAATAATGCCATCTTTTTCATAAAGATTAAATTAACTGCGTAAAATTATTAGTAATAGCAATGGATGTAGTGTTTGAAATACCTGTTATATGGTCAGTCATTGCCTTCTTGAAAATGAAAATGATTCCTGTCTTGTAGTCTATTTCCATTATTACTATGTCCATCATATTTGAGTCATATAGTAACAACGAGTAACAAAAAAATGTTCAGAACAAATTCAGGTAATGGTAAATTGATGAAGAGCTATGCAAACAGTAAGACGTGTGTCATTATCAAGCAGTGACTCTCATAACTTGTTCCTGAAAGGTAATACCTGAAATGATGTATGTAATAACCATTAATATGAATTCTATCAACTATGAACTTCTTTGTTACCATTATCTGTATATTTATTAGTTAAAGTACAAAGACTGGTGGTGTATTTATTGTCCCTGCAAACAAACAGACGACCTGGGGGGACAATTACCTGGGTCAGGTTGAGTCTGCTGGGCTACGTTAACCTTCTCTTCTATTCTAAGAGACACCACCACGATGATACAGGAGCCTAGAAGGATGGGTTCCAGGGACTCGATGGGACCATCCTCCCTCACATACATGCGGGACAGGGTGTCAGGTTTGGTGTTCTTAGAACTGGGCCTGTAGGTCAGTGAGAAGTTAAATCGTCCAAAAGAGCATTGAGCCTCTTAGCTGATTGGATGTATGCCAGGCTCTCGTGGTCCGTCCATACCACAAAAGGCTGCTCTGATCCCTCGAGCCAGTGCCACCATTCCTGTAGAACCAGCTTCACTGCCAGGAGCTCCCGGTTGCCCACATCATAATTCCGTTCTGTAGGAGATAAGCGGTGAGAAAAATAGGCACAAGGGTGAAGCTTACCATCCTTGGCTGAGTGCTGAGAGAGGATGGCCCCTACACCAATGTCCATGGCGTCCACCTCAACTATGAACTGCTTCTCCCAGTCAGGTTGGATGAGAACAGGTGCTGACATAAAAAGATCCTTCAGCTTGAAGAATGCTGCTTCAGCAGCAGGCGTCCACTGAAAGGATTTAGAAGTCAATGTTAGTGCAGATAAAGGGGCAGCCATACGGCTGTAGTTTCTGATGAACCTCCTGTAGAAGTTGCAAATCCAAGAAACCGCTCCAAAGCCTTATGACTGCAAGGACTGGGCCAATCCAAAACTGCCTTAACCTTGGCTGGATCCATTCTTATCTGCCCCTCAGCGATGATAAAACCCAGGAAGGAGGTAGAGGAGGCATGGAACTCGCACTTATCTCCCTTAACGAAAAGGTGGTTCTCTAACAGTCTTTGCAACACTTGGCGAACATGTTGTACATGTTCCTAGAGAAGATGACAATATCATCTAGGTATACAAAGACAAAACGGCGCAACATGTCCTGAAGGACATCATTTACCAGGGCCTGGAAGGCAGCGGGGACGTTGGTGAGACCAAATACTCAAAATGGCCCAGAGGAGTATTAAGGCCGTCTTCCACTCATCACCCTCCTGTATCCTCACCAGGTGGTAAGCATTACAAAGGTCTAGTTTAGTGAACACTATGGTCCCCTGGAGAGAGTCAAAGGCAAAGTTCATTAGAGGGCAAGGGGTACTTGTTCCCTATGGTAATGTTGTTTAACTGATAAAAATCTATGCATGGTCGGAGAGACCCATCCTTCTTGCCAACAAAGAAGAACCCTGCTCCCAGAGGTGACAAGGAGGGACGGATGGAGTCTGTAATATACCTCTCCATGGCTTCCTGCTCAGGCTTGGAGAGGTTGTAGAGATGGCTGCTAGGAAGGGGAGCACCAGGCAGGACATCTATGCCACAATCATAAGGACAGTGAGGGGGCAGAGACAAAGCATGTTCCTTACTAAATACAATTTGAGGGTCATAATATTCAGGGGGTATGGAGGACAGATCAGGGACTGCAAGCAGAGACTCAGTACTGCTCACAGACTGAGGAGTAACAGACTGCAAACATTTAGAATGGAAATGTAGGCTCCAGCTGATTACCTTTCCTAACCTCCCATCAATTTGGGGATTGTGTTGAACTAACCATGGGAGACCCAGGACTACTGGAACAGATGGAGAGTCAATGATGTAAAAACAGAGCTCAGTGGACCGACTTTTCCAAGACAAAGTGGCTTGCAGATGGGCTCGGGATCGAGGAGAGAGGGGAAGGGAGGTATGGCTTGACAGGATTCTCTCCCCTACTGGCGAGCCTGGTAGTTTGACGGGCAGTGAGGACATGAAGCTAGAAAAGGCTTCCTGCAATACAAGCAGCTGTTACTCTTAATGCGGCGCTGATGTAATGCCAAATTTCTTTATCTGTAACCATTTGTGCCATCTAGACCATTTGCTTGTTTACATTCTCATTGGGATGTGGATTCTGTGGGATGCCCCAGATGTGAAAGATCACCCCAGGGGTGGGGTGCACTTCCAGTGGCAGACAAAGGGTGCCAAAGAACAACAAGATCAAGGATCCTTTGTTCCCCTTGAAGGGTGTTTCCTCAGGTATAAAGGTCTAGATGTCCCTATGCTCAGGGTCTTTTGCCATCTCCTGAACGCTCGGGTGGTGACTGACCTTTTTCTTGCAAGGAAAATAAAACTTTGTTGGCCGTCAGAAGTCTCCATTTCATTCTTCACCATGCAGCTGAAAATTTCCACAACACTGATGCTCCTCTGGCTCGAGATGGAGGTGTCCAAGCCTGCATATGGCTCAGGCGAGGGTTCTCTCTTTAGGGGGTCCCGGGCTGTGCCTCCCTCACTTAGCCATGCACAGAAACCAGGAGAAGATGAAGGCTGAACCAGAGAAGCAGTGAGTGGGCGCCGCTGTCTCTCTTCTCCTCTCTCGCAGCCGGTTGTCTATACAAATGACTAAGGAGACTAGACCTTCAAAATCAGAGAGCTCTGGATATGAGACTAGTTCATCCTTTATGGTATCATTTAACCCTTGCAGGGAAAAAAAAAAAAAAAAAAACAGCTTGCAGAGATTCATTATTCCAGCCACTCTTAATGGGCAGAGTATGAAACTCAACAGAATAATCTGCAACACTGCGCATACCTTTGGTGAAGGGAGAGTAACCTCTTGGAGGCATCCTGGCCATGGACAGGATGGTCAAAACCCTCTCATCTCAGCAGTAAAGGGCCAGTGTAGGTAGCGGTGACTGGAGACTTGTTTCTCCCAGAGCTGTAGCCCAGGCCAAGGCGTTTCCACAAAGAAGCCCACAGATCTCATTGCAAAAAGAAAGAACGACATAATCCAAAGTCACCTTCAAATTGGTTGGGGGAAGGAACCCATGGCTCCTTAATGGGTACAGGAGTTGGCACTGCTGGGGTGGGAGCTGGTGGCTGAACCTCAGGACTCGGGCGCTGATCAATTTGGTCCCAATCTCCATGACTTTGGTTGTGAGATCTCTGCGGCCCTCAGTAAACCCACCCTTCCAGTGCCTGGGCGTGCTGGCCCGAGCAAGATTCCATGGTGGGAGACAGCCTGGTGGACAGGGTCAGTGTCTGAGGGGTTCTGCATGGCCGGATCGTACTGTCACACCTGAGCAAGGAACCCTGAAAAGCAGAACACGGACTGCAAGAAAAATAAAGTTTATTAAGTGGTGGAGCGGTGTTGGGGTTGTGCTGATCAAAAAGGAGTGCAGTGGCAGGTGAAAGGATCCAGGGGGGAAGTTGTGCTGTGCTGCTGTAGGTGCTGGTTCCGATTGGAAATTTGAGCGGCTGGCAGACAGGAGGGTATGGCAGGCGGGTAGGAACTGAACAGAAGAAACAGGTTAGGTAATGATCAGATGCAGACTCTTGAACTAAGATGAGCCAAACTTCTCTCTACACACAAACCATGTGCATGGAGTGATGATCCAGCAGGGACTGAAGGCAGGAGCAGGGATTAAGTGCAACCTGAGTGATGAGCTGATGGGAACCAGATGAGCTTGATTGCAGCAGCAAGGCAGGTGTGGAGTGGCAGGGAGAGTGCAAGGGGAGGGGCAGGCAACACTGCTGTTATAGTAATACTTACCATTTGTGTCTACAACTTTGAAATAAAAGCATCATATTTTTTTTTTTAGATGTTTAAATGTGTTCAGCCTATGGAAGCTCATTTCCACCGATAAGAAAAAAACTGCTCACATTAAGTCAAAGTGATAGTAAGTCATAATCATGAGATGATATGTTGAAACTGAGATAATAATTTGGAAAAGTCTGCATGCACTCCAGTGGCACACCTAGCTGTCCTTGCCATGCCAACAATATGTTATCCTAAATAAGGTAACCATGACACTGACCAGATGTTTCCAGTTTCTGTTCAATGAAGATGGCCACTTCAGCCACATCATTTTTATTCTGTCTACAAACGAGCTGCTTCTCTGTTCAAGGGTGTGTTTGCTCCTTATAAATCCAGTGTGAATCACCAAGCAAATGAAGTATTTCATCTGCTGTAAAGCCCATCTTCAATGTGCTGACAATCCATTTCACTGTCAAGTTGAATAGGAGAACTCATGCCAAAGAACTGCTACTTTGAGTGTTGTGTGAAAGTATCGAAATTTTGTTAATTCTTAATTTTGTTAATAAATTTCGACATTATCTCATAATTTCAACTTCTCATAATTCTGACATTATCTTATAATTATGGCTTTTTAATCTCATAATTGCAATTTATCATCTCATAATTGCGATTTATCCTCTCATAATTTCAATTAATCTCATAATTTCGATTTATCTCATAATTATGATTTTTTCTATCTCATAATTTCAATTTATGTCATAATTTCAATTTATGTCATAGTTACATTTTATTATCTTGTAATTTCGACATTATCTCATAATGTCGACATTATCCCATAATCATAATTTTCAACATTATGTCATAATTTCAATTTATCTCCTACTTATGACTTTTTATCTCATAATTTCAATTTATGTAATAATTATGACTTCTTAACTCATGATACCACATTTCTATCTCATAATTTCAACATTGTCTCATAATCATAATTTTTTTATCTCACAATTTCAACATTATCTCGTAATTTTGACTTCTTTCATAATTCAGACTTATCTCACAATTATGACTTTTTATCTTATAATTCTGACTATTTGCCTTATGATTTTGACTTAACACAGGCAGTTTTTTTCTTATACTGGTGGAAATGCTCTGCTATGGTGAGAAAACTGCCAGTCAGAGGTAGTTTTAATAGTGCCTGTTGTCTTTCGGTGTTCTGTGTAGAAAAGGTAACAGAAAGGTTTGTGTCATCAGAGTTTTTACCTCCTATCCTCTTGTCCTCCTCTGAAGAAACTCTGGGCCATGTCCTTCTTCAATAGGTCCTCTGTGATGTCCTCTGCTTCACAAATGGACTTTTGGTTACAGGACGGCAGGTTTTTGTGGGCTGCTTTCATGCACTGCCTCTGATGGAGTATAGTCATCACCAGTGCTCTCAATGCAGCTTGTACAGGCCTCTGATCCCTCAGATACTTTGGAGAACCATTCAAAATATTTTCTGGTAAGCTGATAATGAAAAATACAAGAGGCTTATAGTTAAAAGAAGAAGAGACATGAACCAAGTGTGAAAATCTTAAATCTCTGGGTCTCTGAGAGACTCTTAGAACCTTGGCAACCTAACGTGACAATGAACCCTGTGTGTTAGGCAGGGTTAGAGTTGGTGTGGTTTTGCAAGAGCTACAAGGTTAATAGAGAGACGTGGTGGTTAATTCCACTGACTTTTATTTACAGTTGGATTCATTTTAAATGAATGTTAATGTCATGGGAATTTTCTGTTCAGTAAAGCACAGAGTCAGTTGTGGTATATTAGATGGTGATGTTGATGTGAAGATGATGAAGAGAAGATCTCCGCTGACACTGACTTACTTGTATATAGAAGTTTATTACAAAGTAGTTCAGCATCGGACAACACTGCAGTAGCTGCTGTATATACTATGTTGTTGTTTACATGGTTCATAAGAAACATCTGGACCTTATTTAACGCCTTCAAGAAGATAAGGGAGAGAAAACCCTCACCTTTAACCCCTACTAGTCTAGGTGTCACATTCTTGACTCTTATCCTAAACATGAACCCCAAAGGTTAACTTAAACATAGGAAACTCGTAAAAAGTGAAAACATCTGGAAACCCTCAAAAATTCCAAAAAGGTAAAAACATACATAAAACATCCTGTATAGCACACAGTGGTTGTCTTTCTGTAGGTTTAATTCTTAAGTTTGCAAACGGACTGTACTCCTCAAGCATGAGACGCACAATGAGTACTGAGTACAACAGATGATGGGTTAAATACAATAGAGAAAAGGTTACGTCCTCAAATTTACCAGCTTCTTCAAGGAAAACATCTTCTGGGGACTAAACAACAGTGTAGCCCTGACAGAAAAGGTGTCAGCACCCTCAGGAGATTACAGCAGCCCCAACTATGCAGTCTCTGTCCTTGATGGGGTGAGGTGCCGTCACCTTATTGACATGTGGAAAAGTACTAAGCATATGATATTTCATAAGGCACAATTGTACAAGTACAGCACAAATGTTCAAGATTATTAATAAATCACAATTATCATGAATTATATGAATTTCTAATACATTAACTTGTTATGTGTATATATATATATATATATATACATAGAGAGAGAGATATAAAGACCTAACCCTAACCCTATCACCTGGGAGGACACCGGCATTGGAACTGGCCAGTAACAATAAAAGGATGAAATGTTCTATTAAACTACTGTCATATGAAATGAGCTAAAAACAAATAACTATTAAATATGTAAATTGCAGCCATGTCTTTGCTGATATAAGTTGCAACATTATCTTCTTCCATCAATCATTGTTGCTGCAGGCAAAAGCCTGTTGCAGCATCTGAGTCTGGGGTTTGCTTTGAGCACTTTACTTTTGTGGGGATTCTCTCCATACTGTTTGACTGACTGATACTATTTGACTATTACTTAGGTGGTAAAAGAGGCTAATGGTGTACTATACAAGAATAGTGTAATGTGATTATGATATCACAACTGAAAATCAGATGGCCAAATAATGAGGCAGCATTATTACCTGTGTTTGGTATTTTATATTCCGTGCGCCTGGACAAGCAATTAAATAACGCCCGCCCAGGTGACGTAAGTGTGTCCTCATTCCTGTGAGTCGGCCTCTGTCTGCAGAACATCAAAGACAAAAAAGTGCATCTACCTGATGTAACATTTGACCATCAAATACATTATTTTCACAATTTTGATGAAGAGCCACACTAAACATTGCTATAGACTAGCAAATAAGATTTTGACTGTTAAAAGATTGTGACAACGATGAATAGCTGTCTTAAATCAAATTCATGAAATTCTCAACAAGGCGTGACAATAAGACTGGAAGAGTAATTAATTGTTCCTTACTTTTACATTTACATTCACATTCACTTCAACTAGTACAGAACATTAGATGCAGAGAGAGCTGTAGCAGGTTTTGTTTACTTTCAGAAGTAGCGAGGTTAAGTTGTTGCTAATAAACACAACATTTCCTGCAGGCACCCCTTCACATTAAAAGTGTTCCACTGACGAACAAGGCCAATGCTTTTACCTTGAAGAAACTTACAGGAAATAT
>NW_026115465.1:0-27447 GCF_001640805.2 Lates calcarifer | reverse complement strand
GACCACACAGCACCTCCCAATCTGTGTGTCGAAGCAGTCCCTCAGAGCCATACTGGCCCTCCTCAGTCCATCTCTTTAGATTTCATGATCTAATTTGCTGAGTTAATCCATAACTAATTCATGTACATGACAATATAGCAAGTTTATTAATACCTTTGCTTTACCAGAGCCTATGACACCAGTGCCAGAGCTTATACCAACATACTGAATACCCATTCACCAACACACTCTGACTTTTCTTTCTGCAAGAAACATAGCTCCTGAACAAGTCATAATTCATAATTCAAGGGACACATAGACATAGACATAAATTGGGTTAAGTTTAACTGTAATTCATGTACACAGCCCCAAAGCCTGCTCATTAATACTTACATTCACTTCACCACAGGCTGTCACACCCTGCCCAATGGGTCCATTACCCTCTGAATTTTCATTCTGTAAGAAACACAGCTCCTTAAGAAATCATGAGAAATTTTTATTTCAAGTAACATACAGACAGAAACTGGATTTTAACTCTTACAAAAAACTACTAACATCAGTACATTCAAAGGGTTCAGGCTATTATATTATAACCCACTAAATCTCTGGGTTTGTCCTGAAGGACAATTGGACTGAAGAGTTTACAGTTGTGTTTAACAACAGCATCAGATGAATAATGACATCTGAATGACATGATTAATTGAGTTTGTATAAATATTTGGCTGGTACTTACAAGTTTAATCTCCATGTCTTCTTTGTCTGTACATGGCTTGATGTGTGTTCTGCAGCAAGATGTAACATGATTAGATCATAATAATTTCTTAAACACACCATGAGAAGAGCAATGAGATGACTTCAATTATGATTCTATGTTATATTAGGTGCAAATAGACAGAAAACCAGTTTTAATATAATCGTAACATCAGGTTAGGTTGTACTGCATAACAAAATGTTTAAAAAATGAACTCCCTTTAACCAGGTGAATAAAAAGAGAAATTTTCATGTTACAAGAGTTTCATTTTAAAACAAAAATATTTTCATATTAAAATCACTTCCACACTAGACACTTTCATGTTACAACAAATTACTCTCACCTTAATGAAAAAAAGGCTTTGAAATAAAGCAGAAATTGCAAATATACAAAAGTTACGTTTTAAAAATCAGCACAATAATTGTAAGTTTTTACAGTAGAGGATCTTATACGGTAAAATTGGATGTCTGCTTATCTTTATATGAGAAAATCGACAGCTTCACCTGCACAACTCTCAACTTTATCTCTTCTGCCTCTAGATGAGAAAATTACACTAAATAACACTTAAGAAAAAAAAAGACACAGAAAACGGGGGCTAAAACTTTGCACTAAAACAGCACTGTAGCAGAACAGCAACAGAATAACGAAGGCTAAAATAATGCACTTGAACAGGAATTAAACAGAAAAGAAACAGAAAAAAGGTGGGCTGCAATCCTGAACTTAGCTCTTACCTGGAGATGGGCTGCCAGTCCTGTGAATTCCGTGAAGGTTGAAGAAGGAAAAAAAAAACATCTTTGAAAGCAGACCTGTAATGAGCAATTGACAGCAGCCAATCAGAAGATGTACTCCAGAAGACACATCAAGCCACTCTATAAAGATGGACAGAAGGCCAAAGTCTGAGGACGAAGAAGATGTGGAGATTAAACTTGTAAGTAACAGCCAGATTTATATGCAAACTCAATTAATCATGCCATTATTCACCTGTACAATGTATGAGAGGAAGACAAAGTGAAAGCATGTAACAGCATTTGCAAAGAGGGCTGAAATTATTGATGTTTGACAGTTTACACCATAGATGTCACTTTTTAAACATGCAGCATAAGAGTGGACTTTCTATACTCTATAGTTTTCTATAGTTTCTATACTTCTATACTAGTATGCCTAGTAACAGGCTTGTGTCTGGGCAGAGACTTAGTATAGAAATACCATAGTGTGTTATTTTGTGTTACGTGTTGCTTGCTTGCAGTGTTATGTTGTTGTTGGACTGCCCGCATCCTCTGGTTGCTAACCAGTGAACAGAATACTGTGTTGCACCACTTAATTACTGTTGATACTGTCGTGGTGAGGTGTGCACTTCGCCACATTGCTGTTTGTGGCCAGTCTACCACCGATACGCTGATACTGAGGTGAGCTGATTGAAGAGCTGTTACCAGGCCTGACGAACACCATTCCGCCCACTGTGGTACCATGTGGCCAAGAACCCCTGTTATTACACCAGGGTGGTAGCTGGAAAACCCTCTTCTCTCTTTACTCTCCATGTGGATTAGAACATGCGTCACACACTGGAACCTTCTGAAATACTATCAATTATTTTGATTATTTAAACTGAGTTTATACTTCCAGTTTTGCAAGTAATTTTTGATTCAGTTTTTCAAAAATGTGTCTACCACTGTGCTTCTGTGACTCAATTTTTTTTTTTCATTATTATTATTTTTTTGTTTACAGGTGGCTAGCGAGGAGCCACAGAGAGCAGAGACACAGCAACAGGTGCCTCAAAGGCAGCAGAATGTCAGAAGAGACATAAGTATCTGATTTGCGGCAAATTATATGCAAGGCAGCCTCCGTAGAGTCAGAGAATTGGTTTGAAATAAAACTGATTTGACTCTTTTGAGCCAATTTTCTCATCGACAGTAAGTGTTCTTGTTTAACTCTGGTCTTCTGTCCATGCTCTGTCCATATTCAAAGTCAGAGGGAAATGCATTTTCTAGTTTCTCCTAGCTAATCAACATTTGACTTTTTTTTTATTTCTACAGCTTTTATGCAAAGCTGGACTGTCCACTTAACTTATGCCCGTGTAAATGTGTTTCTCGACTTGATAAGCACCTGCAAAGAGTTCACCATCTTCAGGTATGTATTTGAAGTTGTGTGGTCCCTGTGTGTTTTTTAAGTGTTGGTGATGCATCTAATGCACAACACCATTACAGATTCAGATGTACAGCTGTTGAATAAAATTTTGGCCCTGCAGATTTTTACAATAAAGGTATTTCTATGTAGAACTTCATGTACAGATTTTATTTGTGTTACTGTGATGATCTGAATGTCTTCCAATTTCTTTCAAAGAATACCACAGTGTTTTTGTGGTTCTCTGGTGGTGGTCTTAACTTTGTCCTGTTGTAGTCACTGTGTGGTGAGACATGCTGTATTTATTTAGTGCTGCTCATGCATGATGCTGAAAGTAAATAAAATAATGATAATACTGGACCATATTTAGACAGCCTAAAATATTTAACTCACAAAAAGCAATCTTCCATATTTTCAGAAACCTATGGTTACACTGTACACGCAAAAGGCCAAGGGCAAATATATTACTCAGGAACTGGCACTTCTAAGGGCTTTAAATCCCATACCACCAATGATCTCACATCTTGATGAAGTGGATCATGCAGTAATTGAAGAGGGTATCAGGATGGGAATGACAGCAAGGTCACAAGTTGCTTCCCTTGCAGCCTCTGCTGCCACTGTATCACCTCTTTCCACTTTGGCGCGTGGTTGTCCCTCTGCCAGTGAAGCTCCAGGGGGCAATGAGGAAATTCTTCTTCCTCCTTAGGAGGTCATTTGCATTGATTTTCTAAAGACATGGTTGGTTTGAAGAAGCATGGCAAGGTATATTATGTTCTGCTTTCCAGTTGCCCCTTGGCCTGGAGAAATAAATAAATGTAAAAAGACAAAAATACACAAGAATAAAATTAAGAAAAAAATGCCTGCAACTTTTCAAATTACTTCACTGTGTTTAAAGAAAAACATTGAAAGATGTCTCATGAAAGTGCTGCAAAAGATTGGAGCATGTTGAACATGGGGGCAGTCCCCAAATTCATCCTTTCCCAGGCCTTCTTGAAAAAAATCAGGCAGCTTTAATAAGGGCAGTGGAATTGTGGAAAAAGGTAGATGCCTCTGAGCCTCCATCAATTTTTTTCTCAAAGTTGGTTATAACGCCGCAACCAGGCGGACTCCTTCCCCCTAGAGGGGTACAACTACTTGCCTATGGTACCTTTGAGTCTTGTGCTGTCCAACCTAAATCAAGAAACGCGCCTCTTCTCTACTGTGAACTGATTATACAATGTTTATGCCTCTTGGCTCACTTTGATTTTTTTTTTTTATGTTTGTACTTACACAAACATTTTTCTGCTGTCTCAACCTCCTTTCAGTGGCCGGTATTGCAACAATAAATCCACCCAGCAGACTAAAAAACAATTTTAGTTTTGCTCTGTCCTCTGAATCCTTTTCAATATCACCTGTAAAAGCAGAGGAAAAAACACTATATGCATTAACTTGCAATGGTGATGTTTTTTAGTGAAGAACTGCACACTCACCACCCCAGAGCCATAAAGCAGCACAGTGCTCATTCATTTTCTTTACCACTATCCATTAAAGGTCGTGGGGGGGGGGGCTGGAGCCTATCTCAGCTGTCATTGGGCAAGAGGCAGGGTACACCCTGTACGGATCACGAGTACGCACATTTCAGGGCCAACACATATAAACAAACAACCATTCACGCTCACATTCACACCTACGGACAATTTAGAGTCACCGATTAATCTAACTTGAACATCTTTGGACTGTGGGAGGAAGTACCTGGATAGAACCCACGCAGCCACAGGGAGAACATGCAAACTCCACACAGAAAATCCCCGGGCTCGAACCCGGAACCTACTTGCTGTGACACAACATTACAAACCACTGCATGACCATGTGCACCCAGGTGCATGCTGTTTTTGGTGAATATCTTTCAACAGGAAGGTGCCAGCAGGACGGGAGGCAGGTGGAGGTTGTAATAGTCACTGTATGTTTATTGTTTATTGTCTCAATGCATGCACCTTACTCACCAAAAACAAATTCCAGAGGAACAAAGATTGACCCACACCATCAGGGGGGCGCCAGCTTCCAGTCAGAAGCGGTTGCATGTCTCTAGCCCATTGTATGGCTGAGCAGGGCCCAGAAATGTTACTTGACAGACAGACAAAGGTCAAAGCTCTAGGTGAGAATCTAGGTGAGCTCTAGGTCATCCGTGGTCTCTTACCTCCATCTAGTGGACAAAAAAAAGCCATTGAAAATGAAACCACATCAGAAACCCACAGTCTCACATTTTCCTCATAATCATCGTCAGTGAAATCCATATAATACTGATGATTGACGAAAATGTGCTGTATTTATATTCACTTAGGTTCTGTAACATGAAAATCAAATCCTACAGTAATCTAAATTATAATAATTTAAGTCTTATCTCCCTCTAAAAGCAAACCCACATTGCTTCAGTTTAAAGGTAGGGCAGGTAATGTTGGAAAGGCTAGCAAGAGAAGGCTACATTTTGAAAATATGCAACAAATACATCTGACCCCCCTGCTGTTGGCCCTATTGTCAAAGCTGCAACCCCTAAACACATGAACCGCTTCAAATGCTGTTTTTGAATCTGTTTGTCCTTGTCCTAATTGCTGTATCGGAAATTCTCAAATGATTCATGATAATTGTGATTTATTAATGATCTGTATTAATAATCTGTACTTGTATAATTGTGCCTTATAAAATATCATGTGCTCAGTACTTTTCCACATTAATAAGCTCACAGGGCACCTCGTCCATCAAGGACAGGGCCTAATACAGGGCTGCATAGCCCTGTGTAATCTCTTGACACCTTTCTCTCTGAGCTGCACTGTTGTGTAGTCTTCAGAAGATGTTTTCCTTTTCGTCTCCGGACGTAACCTTGCTTCTTTTCCATTTAACCTGTAATCTATTGTACTCAGTACTCATTGTGCATCTCATGCTTGAGGAGGGCAGTGGGTCCGTTTGCAAATGTAAGAATTAAACCTACAGAAAGACAACCGTTGACTCTGTGCTTTACTGAACAGAAGATTCCCATGACAATTTTGGTGTCAGAAGTGGGATCACTCGTGTGGGACGGCACCGGGGACTCAGGGCTGCAGGTGGAGACTGTGCACAGCTAGAGTCTGGGACTCTAACCTCAACCTTCCCGTAAAAGAGGGTGGAGATGTGGGGGCCTGATGCCTGAGTACCGGGGCTCGCTCACCGTGGTGATCCAGCAAATCCCTTTTTTGGGGGCATACAACCTTGTCTTTTTGGTAAGTGAATTCTGGGAAAAAAAGATTCTCACCACATGGGGGGTGTGACAGACGTGTCAACAGGGCAGGTATTGGAAAACCGCTGTAGAATTAAAGAACCTTCAGGTCCAGGGAAGAACCAGGGAAAAGCGCTGTAGAAATTGAATGCATTGGTACAGTAATTGATAATTCAAAGTTTTTGGGGGAAACTCATTCTCACTTGATAATTTTTAACATCGCACACACACAAAAAAAGTGAGAGTGTAAAAGAGTAAAATTGAATTGAAAACTGATTGATGAAATCCAAGGTCCCTACAACCACCTCAGAAATAATAAATTCTAAAATTCTTAAAAATAAAAATTAAATTAAAAAAAAGGGAAAAATAATAATACAAAATAATAATACTAAAGTTGCAATATTAGAGATCGATTTGTTTCCAGAAATGGGCTCCAACAATAGCAAGAGAGAATAATCAAGTGATGCTTATAATCCACTTCAGTGGACGGCTCCTAATATTCGATTTATGATCATCAAATATGGCAAATTAAGTGTTGGCCAACTTAAGGTATGGGTTGAAGAGTGTGGTTTCCCATGTACAGGAAGTTTTAGCCTAAATCAGCTACAGTTATTAAGAACCAAATTAGAAGGAAAAGAAAAATTCAGTCAAGCTACACAAAAGGGGAAAAGAAAAGTGTTTAAAGCAGACTGGGAAGCATTTGCATGTTGGTTTAAGGAAGCACAAATCAGGGACAGAAAACAAAAGGCAGGGACAGAATCACTAATCCCTGTGTCTCAGTGCCTCAGACTAGACCCTGATCTGGACTCGGCTCCACCCAGAAGATGGTCAGCCATGGAGGCCAGTGCTCCCAACCTGAAGGAGAGGAACGACCCCGACATGGATGCAGCTGCTGCAGCTCCAGCAGCCACCACAGCCCCAGCTACAACACCACCTCAGCCCGAACAACGACCACAGGTGCCAGCAGGGGACGGGACCTCCCAGTTAGTTTACAAACCATGGACATTCAACAACATTAAGGAAGCCGCTTCTCAACTCCCCTTTGTTGAAAACGGGGGAGCAGAATATGTGAACCAGCTCCTGATTTTTTTGCCAACAGTTCAGACCCACAACCACTGAAATGCGATGTCTACTCATGACCCAGGTGGGGAACAAGTGGTCCAAGGTAGCTGGAGACTTTCCAGCAGGAGAACTCAGACTGGCTGACGCAGCCTGGGAAAAATTATGAGAATGCTGCATACAGACGGGCAGTGGCTGAGCTCTGTGACAGGATGAGGGCAGCTTTCCCTCTGAGTTTGGACATGGGCAAAATCTCAGCGTGTTGATTTGAAAAGATGAGACTGTATTCGATTATCTCACCAGGCTCAGCAGTCCACACAACGCACAGTGGCCTTCAAAGATCAGTTTACATGGGGGGGGTACCCAATAACCCCCTGGGGAGCACACCTGTGAGACCTTTATGTCAACGGCATCAAACCAGAGAAAGGTTCCTGGATGAGAGAGGCCGTGGGGACAGAGGCAAAGGCTGAGGAAGGGGCTGTGGGGGATCAGACGCCTGCTTCAAATATGGCAAGATGGGGCACTGGGCCAAAGAGTGTCCTGAGAACGGGGTTAATGAGGACAAGGCCGATTGACTAGCGGTGGAGCCGGGGCCAGTGATTGATGCATCTGGTTCTGACACAGAGACCAAGAGAGCAAAATCACCAAACAACAGATAAGTGAAAATGCACACACACACACACACACACACACACAATGAGAATTAGAATTAGAGACACAACGCACAACAGTTCCTTTTGCAAGCCATGCAACATCTTGACTCCACACAAAAAACAACTGAAGGGAAAATTTCTGAGTTTTACACAAAATACACACATGATGCATTGAGAAAAATGCCAAAACACACACTCCCAGTCCAAGGCCAAAACATCATTTTTAAAAAAATTTTTTTTTTGGTAGATTCTGAAAGAACAGAGTCAGTAATTAGACAAAAGATATTAATCCCATCCCAAAAATGAGCACAGATACTCTAATTAGTAGCAGCATCAGGTACTGCTGCACTAGAGAGGTACACAGTCCCACTCTCATGCTTTAATGACGTTGAGGGAAAGCTAACATTCATTTTTGCTGTCCATACACAGTCCTGTAAATCTGCTAGGGAAAGATCTTATGTGTTACCTGGGTATTGTGTTGGTTTTCACTCCACATGGCGTTGTTGTGACTAGAGTTTCTAAAACAGATTCTTTTAGCAAAAGACCTGATACATGCTTATCAGTGAAGAATTCCTGGCACTGCACTCAACTCTGTCAACAACACACTGGTACAGGAGGCCAAGACACTCACTACAGACACACACACACAGACATCATAACAACACAGAGCATACACTGTACATCTCATATCTCTCATGGAACTGGGAATAATTTTGAGGAGAAATGGTAGAGGCAAGGCCAGGATAAACAGAAATTTAAACTTTGACTAGTTATACTGGTTTGTTGATCACTCTGCTGTATTAGTTTCTCTGTCTAACCCATCATGTCAAATTTTATTCAAGGTGCCACACTCTGATCCTGATCCGATCCCCATATTTCATTGGTCAAACCCAAAAAAAAGGAGGTGGGCGGATTTAGGATCTTGGACAAAACATGTAACGAGGCCTCGGGGTGGAACGCAACATCAGACCCTGGTATTGACTTCCATTTAAAGGTGTACCGGAAAAGGTTTTCTACTGTGGTGACTGCGGTAAGAACTGTTGAGCTCATTCAAAAGAAAAAAGGATCCATTTGATTTGTATCACAAACGTTACAATTTTGTAAACAACATTTCTGAAACTCCTGAGTTAAATCAGGTGCCATCTTCTTTGTGGGTAAAACACAAATATGATGTAGGATTGATCAAAGGCACCAAACCAACTGTGATCACATCAAAATTCTTGCACAGGCCATGCAAAAATCAGTATCGATTGAAAAGAAAGAAGCAGTTGATAGCATTAAACCAGTGTTTGAATCTCTCCTTAAAGCTGGAGTGATCATCCCATGTGGAAAATATCCTGTTCGAACACCAAATTTTCCTGTGAAGAAAAAAAATCAAGGCATTCTGGACAGCCTGATGAATGGAGATTTGTTCAGGTTCTGCAAGCAGTAAATGCAGCAGGTCATACGCACACTCCCAAGTGTTCCAAATTCACACTTGCCTTGCTGAATCATTTAGCTGATAATGGTTACAAAGCCAGTCTGTCTAAATTACAACTTGTCTTGGGGAAAGAAAAAGCATATTTTGTTGGGTCATGTGATCACAGCAGAGGGCAAACCCCTCTCACCCAAACATAGTGAAGCCATCCAAAACATTCCACAACCAGAGACAATAAATCAGGTTATGAGTTTTTAG
Organism: Lates calcarifer; assembly: GCF_001640805.2. NCBI lineage: Eukaryota > Metazoa > Chordata > Actinopteri > Centropomidae > Lates > Lates calcarifer. The sequence goes on along the minus strand of NW_026115465.1, from coordinate 17,980 downwards.
GCAATGACGTCATACTGCAGACAGTGGATCCCTCATTACGCTGAAATTGAGGCACCATTGGCTGCAATTGCTCATGGGAAAGGCCTCACAGCCAGAGATAAGGTAGCATGGACACCGGAAACAAAGAAAGCTTTCGTTAACTTGAAATTGGCTTTGCAATCTTATACATATATATATATATATATATATGCCTGAGCCACAGCTGCTAGTTCTAGTTATATTTATATATAATTTGTTATTTATGTTATATATAGATATATGTGTGTTATTTTATGTTCAATGGAACATGTTAAAAATAATGTTCCTTTAACTTTATATGTGTTTTTCTATTTTCTTTATATATACACCTTTTAGAATTTTTTTAACCTAGAAGGGCAAGGAACCACATATGGTAACTTCAATGATCTTGATTTTCTACATGAAAATTGAATATTTTCAAAAATGTCACAAAAGTAAAAAAGTCTTGTTGTGCCCTGCTATGACACTCTAGGGTTGAAATTTTGAATTTCCAAGTATTTCAATGAATGCCCGATAAAGGGTTAAATGATTTTGCTCAAACAGAAAACCTCTCATCTCAACAGCAAGGCCACTCAAATACCACACAGTTTTGCTTGGAATGTGTAACATCACTGTCAAAAGATGTTTTAACAATGCTGTTCTTCTCCCAACACCAGATGATGGACAACCACATGACTGTGTGGCAGTGATAATGGAAACCTGCAGTCCCAGACCTGACCTGCGGGACACACCTTTGTAGAACGCTGACCTGGAACCATTTGTGGACGGGTCAGCCTCCCAGCAACTGGTAAAAAACCAAGCGGGCTATGTTGTAACAACACAACACTGACACTATTTTGGCTGAATCACTCCCCTCAAATTACTCTAAATTGGCAAATCCATTTTTTTAAGGATGAATTCTTTGTGAAATCCATGAAAAGGCATAAATATACCATAATTTCCAGACTACAAGCTGCTACTTTTTTCACACACTTTGAACCTTGTGGCTTCAACAATGATGCTGTGAATTTATAGATTTTTACAGGCTGACAAACTTCATGCCAGCAAAACATTTAGCCCCGTCACATCAGACCAATGAAATTACCGAACAGGTCACAGTGGACCAATGAAACTGTTCGAATTAGATCAAATGCACTCACACTAAATTCTTCAGAACAGTCATTTTGTGCTTAATGCACACACCCTCATCATGGAAAACACACGAAGAAATGCATATGATGCAGCTTTTAAGTTAAAGGCAATCAATCTGGCTGTCAAAAAAGGAAATAGAGCTGCTGCATGTAAGCTTGGCATCAATGAATCGATGGTGGGACGTTGGAGACAGCAGCGTGAATGTGTAAATATCTCATGTTACAACGTAGACACCTGCGGCTTATAGACAAGTGCGGCCTATATATGTACTTAAATTTAGTGGGTGCGGCTTATATTCAGGTGCGCTCAATAGTCCGGAAATTATGGTAAATATTTCTCCCCCTGGTGCTGATTAAAACATTTCTCTGTGACATATCAATCCAAAGGCCTGTCTTTAAGCATAGGAAGGATTTAGACAAAAAGGGAGGGAGGGTGAACACTTTACAGAGATGAAATGTACAGCTGTGGATTTACTGACTGTTTCTTTTTCCCCCAGAGATTTCATCAAGAAATTTCTGGTCACTGACCGAGCCAGACAGCTAGGCAACATAAAGGTGAGTTGGTTAGACTTTCTGTCTGTGAGCCACATGGCAACTCACCATATTTCTTTCTCCAGTAGGCAGTTTGATGTCAGTGGTCAGAGACTAGAACCGGACAGGATAGGACAGGGCCCACATAGGACTGAAACTCCACATGGTTCCAGTTAGTCAGAAATTAAGAGAAATTATATTGTTAGTCTGTTGGCGGTGATATTTGTAATATGTCTGACTTGCAATCTAAATATTATAACTCCCTAGTAAAAGCAACATCCTTACTCCTCTCACTCCTCCAGCAACAATGTCAGTAAGAAAAAACACTTCCAGATCCAGTCTGCGAACCATAGTCTGAGAGCACAAACAAAACTTAATCATACAGAGATGTTGAATTGATTTGCAGTCACTTCAGAGTCTGTCCTCACAGGACTCAAACTGTATGTGACTGTTGGGTAGGCTAAGGTATCATCTGAAATTGTTATGTTAATGTTAGTGCCAAAAGGTTCACATTCAGTGCTTTACTTAAAGATATACATATAGTTGCCAGTATATTAGGTATACCTATCTTATACTACTGCAGTCCATTTCAATCAGTGGGAGTAGTCTAAATATTATATTAACCTCCAAGTATAACACCATACAGTTCAACAAACTCCATCCTCCAAAGTGATCATTCAGTTTAACACCTCTCTAAAAGAGTTGCACAAAACCTAAACATCAGAACGTTGATGGAGGGGGCTTTATTACAGGACTGTTGGATTAGACTAACTTTAGTTTAAGCTGGGTGCACCTAATAAACTTACTCTGATGTGTTTGACCTGACATGAAAAACATGTCAGGTCAAACATGTCTTAACATAGAAAAACTTGTATGATTTGCTTGTAGTTTGACAAAATAATATTCATTCAAGGTCCACTTACTAATTTAGGAGCCAATCAACACACGCGACTGTACTTAAAAGTAGTCAATACTTTATTTTACTCAAAAAGAATTAGAATTAACTTAAGCTCCATTTACTGTCTTTTCCTAAGCTGTCTAATGCAGTCATGGCAGCAAAGTTCAACGTTTATATCACATAAGATGACCTCATCTGCAAATGTAGACCATGAGATTTATGTGAAAGCTCAGGTACAAGTAAGAGATTCTTGTTTCAGGTCTGAGTAGTGCCTGAAGTTTTTCCTCTAAAGCTGCAAGGACACCCAGATCTACATATGTATCAATATTTTCATCAGCTCCTCTCTCTCTCTCTCTCTCTCTCTCTCTCTCTCTCTCTCTCTCTCTCTCTCTCTCTGTCTTACCGTTAGGGCCAAAATTTTTTGTCTTTGAAAAACCAGATGTACCACACTGGAAATAAAACCTGAAGTTACTGAGAAGTCAGGGTCCAACAGTATAACACTGCTCTTCAGTCCCACTGTTTTATTCTACTTTTAATGAGGTTTGCATGTGACAAAAACTGCCCAAACCCACAGCATGCAGCTTTAAAGACAGTGAGCAGAGGATGGGAAAGTTGTACAGCTAGCTCCGATCCATCCAGAGACACGTTCTCTTAGTTCTCACAACACTGACTGTGGAAAGATTCTGACTCTGTTTCTCATTCCATACTTAGAAATCTGACCCTGCCTACTTAAAGATCAATAATCATTTGTATTAGTTTCATGCTACATTCAGTAGTTGAACTGTTAATGAACTTAAATAGTAATATTAAATATTTCCAAACAGTCTAATAACCAATTTAGCCATAATAATTTCTCCCTCAGGCAGTTATAACCTCAGACTGACCCCGACTGTCAGAACTGCCAACTGTTGGCTGGCTGTGACACTGTTGGACGCTGTGACGCTACCTGTACCGTACGCCGTGATTCTGTGAGATCGACACTTACTCGCTGCTCTGCTTTCTCTCTTCACTTTCTGTCCTATAGTCTTTTGTTACACATTATTTGCTGCTGCTTTGTACTAATCTATCTTACTTTTGATCGCTACCTGTGTAGTGATATTTCCCCTGACTTTAGCCTGTTTGTTGTTAGTTTAATTTAGCTTAGCCGTTTGTAGCCTCATTAGCCTAATTTAAATTGTAGCCTCACCTTTTCACTCCTACAGCTAACCTAGCTTAAAGTAACTACTACCATGGCTTGTGTTAGCTGTTCTGCTCTTGAAGACAGGGTGTCTCTGCTAGAGAGACGTGTCCGTCAACTAGAGCAGCTCCTTTCTCCTAGCATTACCTTAGATATGACGGGCACTCCAGATAGCGTTAGCCACGGGCTCGACAGTGAGCCTGTTAGGGCTAGCTTAGCCTCGTCGGCAGTGAGTGCGGAGTTCGTCCCTGTCAGCCGGTGGAAAGGGGCACGTAAGAGCAAGCAACCGGTTGTGTGGCCTGGTCTGCAGTCGCCCCTCCCGACTGCAAACCGGTTTTCGACTCTTGCTAGCCCCGTTGGTAGTCCTGTGCGCCCGCGTGTCTCCCCCGCTCCCGCTGACAGGGCTAAACAATGCACTCTAGTCATAGGGGACTCCATCACTTGCAATGTCAGATTAGCTTCGCCAGCCAATGTTTACTGCCTACCTGGGGCCAGAGCTTCCGACATTGAGGATAATCTTAGGGTGCTGGCATCACACAGGGAGAAACAGGTGGCTCAGGTACACTCCACACCTAGTTATAGCAACATTGTTATTCATGTCGGCACCAATAACATTAGAATGAAGCAGTCTGAGGTCACCAAAGCTAGTTTAGCTAGGACGTTTGAGTTTGCCAGAAAGATGTGTCGGCATCGATTAGTTGTCTCTGGTCTTGTACCCATGCGGGGTAATGATGAGGTGTACAGTAGATTAACGTCTCTGAACCGCTGGCTGGCTCGTCACTGTAGTGAGCAGGGATATAGTTTTGTGGATAACTGGCCTTCTTTCTGGGGCCGTCCTGACCTGCTGAAGGCAGATGGTCTGCATCCTACTGGAGCAGGCGCTGCTATTTTATCTAGGAATATAGACAGGTGTTTACGTCGGGTTTGACAGTAAGACACTAGTGATCGGCAGGTCGCAGGTGAGTAGAGAACCTGCTAGGTCTTTAGGTGGTGCGGTTTTGGAGTCCTCTAGCTTAGATGACGAATCTAAACAGGATAATTTGCAGACTTTAGATGCTCAGACTGATAGCCTGATCTACTGCATTGAGACTGTCTCCATTCCCCGCCGTACTATTCACAAGTTTCCTAAGTTTCTAAACCACCATGTACAAAACACCACTCCTACCACTGGTGACAGTGCTAGGTCCCATAAAGTACTGAATAAAAGGCCACTTAAATTTCCTAACAGAAACACTAGATGCCTCATTCCTATTAATACTTCATCTATAGGTACCTTGCCACACCAGGCTGCTACCAGCAGCTCCAGGCTCAATATGATCCTCAAATTTGGCTTCATAAATATTAGATCACTTTCTACCAAGGCATTATTGATAAATGACTTGATTCTTGAACATAATCTGGATATGGCTGGTCTATGTGAAACATGGCTTAAAACCAGATATGTTCCTGCCTTTAAATGAAGCTTCCCCACCTGAGTATGCCAACGCACATGTTGCTCGGGCTACGAAAAAAGGTGGGGGCATCGCTTTAATTTATAAGTCTTTCTGTGGTCTAACCTCAGCTCTTAATGTCACTTTTAACTCCTTCGAGGCTGTAGTATTGAAACCTTCTCTAGTAGCTTCCGATCCCCATGACCAGGGAAATAGATTGCAACCACTCAACCTTGTGGTACTTTACAGACCACCTGGCCCCTACTCAGTTTTTAGATGAATTTGGAAATTTTTTATCATGTCTTGTCACATATAGTGATGATATCCTAATTATGGGTGACTTTAACATTCACCTAAATAAGGCCTCTGATCCTTTAAATATAGCTTTTTTGGCACTTACTGATACTTTTGGGTTCACACAGTCTGTACATGAACCTACTCACTGTGGTGGTAACACTCTAGACCTGATTCTTTCCCGTGGGACTGAGGTGTCTAATCTGACCATCTCTCCTGTCACATCGGTTATCTCCGATCATTTTCTTATCAAATTTGATGCAACTCTAGTCTGTCCCCCTAAAATTGTCTCTAATATATCTTCCACCAGACACATAGGTCCCGCAACTTTAACTGTTCTTAGTGAGCAACTACCAGAGGTCCTGGCCCCTTTTACGACAGCAATTGGTTCTGTTGATAACTGTACCAGGGGATTTGAATACAACCTTGTCTAGTCTCCTTGATTCAGTTGCACCTCTCACCACTAAAATTAAACAGCCAAAGAGGTCCACTCCCTGGTTCACAGACGACACACGTGCTCTGAAGCAGGCCTGTCGGAAATTAGAGCGCAAATGGCGCAAATCTAAATCAGAAGCTCTGTATCTCCAGTGGCACCTGGAATATAAGCATGCACTGTCTACTGCCAGAGCAGCATATTTTTCAAAATTTAATCAATAGCAATAAACATAATCTTAGATTTCTTTTTGACACTGTAGCTAAACTCACTAAAAAGCAGCAGGCTCCTAGTTGCTCGCCCTTTACTGCCTGTGAGTTTCAGAATTTTTTCTGCAGTAAAATTGATGAGATTAGATTAAAAATCAGTTCAGTTTCTCCAGCATCTGCTGCAGAACCGGCTGTGCATCATACTGAGTCTCAGAGAGTTTCTGCTCTGATGAATTTTTGACCATTATATGTCTTGATTCATTATCTAAGATAGTACTAGCTTTCTAAACCCACCACTTGCCTTTTTTGACCCTTTTACCGGGTAAACTTTCCAAAGATCTCTGGCCAGTCCTGGGCCCTGCAGTGCTGAATATTGTGAATCTATCGTTGACGACTGGCACTGTTCCTTCTAGCTTTAAAACAGCTGGTGGTTAAACCTTTTACTTAAGACAACCACACCTTGATCCTGGGTCTTTAGGTAACTATCGGCCTGTCTCAAATCTCCCATTTTTCTCTAAAATACTAGAAAAAGTGGTGTATCAGCAGCTTTCAGCTCATTTAGCTGATAATAATCTATTTGAACCGTATCAGTCTGCTTTTAGGGCATTTCACTCTACTGGAACCAGCACTTGCCTAAAGTAGTAAATGATCTGCTACTCTCTTTAGATTCAGGTTCCACCTCTCTGCTCATATTACTTGATCTTGGTGCAGCCTTTGATAATATAGACCACCGTATACTCATGGACCGACTGGAAAATAGATTTGGAATCTCTGGCCTGGCCCTCAGCTGGTTAAAATCTTACTTATCTGACAGAACTCAGTGTGTCTCTTGTAATAACACTGTATCAGCCTTTTCTGATGTGAAATATGGAGTACCCAGGGTTCTGTTCTTGGCCCCCTGCTTTTCTCTCTTTATATTTCTCCTCTTGGCCAAATTATTCAGAGTCATGGAATTAATTTTCACTGTTATGCTGATGATACCCAGCTATATGTGCCTATAAAGGCTGATAATGCCTCTCAAATTAGGGAACTAGAGATCTGCTTGTTCTCTGTTAAAAGCTGGATGTCTCAAAACTTCCTGCTTCTTAATTCAGACAAAACGGAAATGCTGGTTATTGGCCCAGTACGATATAGACACCAGTTCGATCATGTAACTATATCCCTTGACAACTGTGTTATCTCTCAAAGTACAACAGCCAAAAATCTGGGTGTCACAGTTGATCATACGCTTTCTTTCGATCAGCATATTAAAGACATTACAAAGACCGCCTTTTTTCACCTACGCAATATAGCTAGGATTCGGTCTTTTCTTTCCATGGCAGACGCTGAAATTCTAGTCCATGCCTTTGTTTCTTCTAGACTGGATTATTGTAATGTTTTGCTTTCAGGACTACCGCGTGCTAGCACTAAAAGTCTGCAAATGGTCAGAATGCTGCAGCTAGAATGCTGACCAGATCGAGAAGGTTTGACCATATTACCCCGGTTTTAGCCTCCCTTCATTGGCTCCCTATTCATGTTAGATCAGACTTTAAAGTTCTCTTAATGACTTATAAAATTCTAAATGGGCTAGCCCCCTTATACCTGTCTGATCTTCTTAACCCTTATATTCCCTCCCATGCTCTGCATTCTCAGAGTGCAGGGCTGCTGTCTGTCCCCAGAGTTAAAAAGAAGTCAGCAGGCTGCAGGGCCTTCTCCTGTCGGGCCCCCTTCCTCTGGAACAACCTCCCTAGTGATATTAGACAGGCTGACTCAGTTGAGGCCTTCCTATTCAGGATACAAGTCAGTCTCAATGCATCAGTTCCTCCATGAATGAACTGTCTTAATAAAAAACAGTGCCCAGGCTGTGCTTCTCTCTCTCTCTCTGCTACTGTCTCCTACTGCAGACTTGACATGATTCAGCTCAACCCATGATGCGACAATAATTAAAACATTTACGCTATTAATGTCATTGTTTGTCATTATTATTCCTTTAGCTGTAATAATAAATATTACTATTATTATTATTATTATTACTACTACTATTTACATTTTGACTTAGTCTGTGTATCTGCAATGTTGTCTTTCTCCTACCCTATTCCCCCACCCCCCTCTCTTTCTGTCTAAACCCAACCGGTCGAGGCAGACGGTCGCCCACCCTGAGTCCGGTTCTGCTCGAGGTTTCTGCCTCTTAAAAGGAAGTTTTTCCTTGCCACAGTCGCCTAGTGCTTGCTCATGGTGGGATCTGTTGGGTTTTTCTCTGTAAATCTTATAAGATAAAGAGTACGGTCTAGACCTGCTCTATATGTACAGTGCCTCGAGATAACTTCTGTTGTGAATTGGCGCTATATAAATAAAATTTGACTTGAATTGACTTGTTGCCTCATGTGCAGGGAGGCTCCCTCAGAAAAATGATAAACCATTGAATGAATCTCCCTGACACCCTCATATCCCCTCCACCCCCTGATTATAACAGGGGGATTTAAAAAACTCATAACTTCACGTGTCTTCTGTTAGAGCTCCCCTTCCGCTTCACTGCGGAACTTTAACACACAAGAGGCTCTGAAATGTGGAAGAACAGCATTTTGACTCCTTTCCCTGTGTACAGCCTCAGGAACTAGACAGACATTTCTTCAGTGATCTCTTGGAAGAATTACAGAGTGGAAAACAGTGTGTACATTATACAGTTTAACTGGGAGCCTGCCCCTTCATCATCCATCAATGGGAGCTGTGTAGAATCAAACTAGAGGACTGTAGTGTTTCAATTAACAGTAGTGAAAGGAGCAGGCGACTGAGAACTGCTCTCAATAAAACAAATACTTCTCTAAGCCCAGTGACTAACTCCACATAATCCTAGACAAGATGATATTGATTTGTGACTGCCAATATTCATCTGCAGAGCAGTCACATTGCTCATTAACGCAACACTGATGCTGCAGTGCGCTCACACTGTCTGTCCTCCTGTGTGGAGGCTCAGCAGTGCCACCACAAGAACGACAGTGTTTAATTACGATCAGCTGATAAACTGAAGCAGTCTGAAAAGCTTTTAGAGATGTATTCATTCAATTAGCATTTAAATGCTGCATTAATAAACTTACAGGGAAAAGATCTCTACATACTGCAATTAATCATTCAATGTCCTTATTTTGAGTTTTGACATGGTGTCACAAATTAACATTAGCTGTATTGTATATAAATTATGAGATGGATCATTGTGCATGAGCAAAGACATGATTAATTTAAAGAAGAGTAAGCAGTTGACTACATACATGGTGCTTGATCTTGGTAACTGAAATTTAGTTTCATTCTACAATATTGAATATTTGTTTGTTTTTTCCACTTTTTTTAAAGCCTGTCTGAACACTAAAACAGATTAGGGATGGGCGTTTCAAGCAAAAACACTATTCGATTTCTGTGTTGAACTGCGGAGTAAAGACAATCATATAAAGAGGGAATTCAAAAAGACTTGGATAAAGGGCACACCAGCAGTTCACCTGATAAAGCACATACCGTTAAGACCCAAGTCCTTACCTCAGTGGTCCAGGTTTGAATTTAGCCTATATTTGCAGGTTTTTGATCATAAACCAAAATATTGAAATAATTTGACCTGATAATGGTGTCAGAGGAAAAGTTAAGCACCAGAGTCATTACCATTCATTCTCTGGGTGCCATGAGGATGAACATGTAATAGGAGTTCATCCAATTGTTATCCAGGGTTCAGTTGGACCAAAGACCAACTGATGTTACACACCTAGAGCCATGCAGCTAATATGGCCTTAGCAACAACCATAGAGAACTCAGACATGTTCAGTTCAATTCAAATCAGTCCACAGGTCACAAGTAGGAGTTCTGATTGGACAGATGTTATGCTGAGGCAGGGGGTGTGTTTGGACTGGCCAATTAATTGGTAATTGTACTGAAGGAAACTGGAGGTAGACCACAGAGGGAAAAAGATGGCTTTGTTACTCCAGTTCCAGTGTTAAAGTCACACACCAGCAATAACAAAGTTAAATCTTGGATCTGTGGTTATTTTTTTTAAATGAAAATGCTGGCAGGTTTCAATAGTTTTCCATTATTAACAAATCAGAAATGTCTTGTTAAAAATACCCAGATGTTTGTTGTCATGGTGGGAGACTGTTAACAGTCTGTGGGGTGTATGAACAGCTCCTTCAGGCAGTGTTCACTGCAGCTTTTACAGGCCTGTTAAATAAAAGCCCTCATAGCACACTGCTCACATGTTAGATATAACAATAAAACTTCATGTGATCACATGTGCAACAGCCCTGACAGGCTGCTACACAGTTTTGCCTATCTCAACCTGATAGATCACTACATTCTTACAGCAGTCCCACTCTGTCAGAAAGCAAAATAACCAAACACAGAGAGCATCTAATCAGTCCAACATAAAACTTTGTCATGCTCAGGAAACGTGAGCAGTGTGCTCAGTTCCAAGCAGCACGCAGGTGTGTGCATAGCAGTCACTTCACAATAAGAGCTCCCACTCGCTCATACATGAAAGGTACGCTCTTATACAGGTGGCTGTATAGTGTACTTATCAACACATGTATCCTCAACACATGAGCAATAAGTACAGTGCAAATGGAAAGAACGGGTGCAGTGTTGTTGAGTAAATGCTTCTTGCTTCTGTTCTTCAGGTGAGGCCTTAATGCAGGCAGCACACTCAGATTTGCCAGGTACTTTACCAGGTTCAGTGACAGCTTTCAGGGTCTTTTCTATAGCATGAACTTCCCCACCTGACCAGCCTCCTCCTCTTTGAGGTCTCTAAAAGACAAGGAGAAAAAAAGAAAATCGGGGTGGAGGCCAGCAATTCAATTACCTATAATTAACTGTGCAGTAATGAGACTTGCTTATTCACATGTAATGTTGGTCAGCAATGTCATAAAAACTTACCACAGCACCTATAACCTCTTTTTTTAAACGACATTACTTGTATAGACAGACGTGGCACCCAACCTGATATATAATTTACACTGTAGAATAAACTGGAAATCTCCAGAAGTTAGTTAGTTAATGCATGAAAGGTTGGGCTGTCTGCACTGACTGGCTGATAACAGAATAAAGAACACAAGCAAAACCAATGACTACTTTTACAAAGTACTTGAGTAACAAGGTTATACTCCACTGTGAGAAGAGAGGTGGTATCTCTCTCTGAGACTCTTAAGACCTGATGATCACCTGTTGTTGGTCAGTAAGCAGCTTTTTCTGCTGCCTGGTGCCACCTAGTTTCAGATCTGCACTGACATTCAGAATGGGACTGGGGTCTGCATTTCACAGTTGAGACTAATAGGTTATTTTAAAATCAACGCAGATCCACAGATGATGTATAACAACAATATCAAAAAAATCAGGACTGCATTCTTCAGCGACATTTTCAACTGAGCTCTGAGAGCAGAGAGTTAAGTCTTGACATCTAGCTATCATGGATTCACTATGTGTTTTGAGTCTGCTCACACTGATATAGGCAAATACTAATAAAAACAAGATTAATTCTGTACAAAAATACAAATATTAAACAATAGGCTAAGTGGACCTTTGACAGAAGGAGTGGGTGACCCCTTACGCATAGTAATATGAGGTTTCCCTTTTTCAGTCTCAGGATAGCACTTACATATTTTAAATGTGTTTAAGCAGATTGCAGATTTCACGGTTGACAATACAAAATTAAACAGCTCAGCATCTGTCAACCTCAAGATGATCAAGATCATTTTATCACCAATAAAGCCAGAACCATAGCACTTTATTGCAATAATGCCATCTTTTTCATAAAGATTAAATTAACTGCGTAAAATTATTAGTAATAGCAATGGATGTAGTGTTTGAAATACCTGTTATATGGTCAGTCATTGCCTTCTTGAAAATGAAAATGATTCCTGTCTTGTAGTCTATTTCCATTATTACTATGTCCATCATATTTGAGTCATATAGTAACAACGAGTAACAAAAAAATGTTCAGAACAAATTCAGGTAATGGTAAATTGATGAAGAGCTATGCAAACAGTAAGACGTGTGTCATTATCAAGCAGTGACTCTCATAACTTGTTCCTGAAAGGTAATACCTGAAATGATGTATGTAATAACCATTAATATGAATTCTATCAACTATGAACTTCTTTGTTACCATTATCTGTATATTTATTAGTTAAAGTACAAAGACTGGTGGTGTATTTATTGTCCCTGCAAACAAACAGACGACCTGGGGGGACAATTACCTGGGTCAGGTTGAGTCTGCTGGGCTACGTTAACCTTCTCTTCTATTCTAAGAGACACCACCACGATGATACAGGAGCCTAGAAGGATGGGTTCCAGGGACTCGATGGGACCATCCTCCCTCACATACATGCGGGACAGGGTGTCAGGTTTGGTGTTCTTAGAACTGGGCCTGTAGGTCAGTGAGAAGTTAAATCGTCCAAAAGAGCATTGAGCCTCTTAGCTGATTGGATGTATGCCAGGCTCTCGTGGTCCGTCCATACCACAAAAGGCTGCTCTGATCCCTCGAGCCAGTGCCACCATTCCTGTAGAACCAGCTTCACTGCCAGGAGCTCCCGGTTGCCCACATCATAATTCCGTTCTGTAGGAGATAAGCGGTGAGAAAAATAGGCACAAGGGTGAAGCTTACCATCCTTGGCTGAGTGCTGAGAGAGGATGGCCCCTACACCAATGTCCATGGCGTCCACCTCAACTATGAACTGCTTCTCCCAGTCAGGTTGGATGAGAACAGGTGCTGACATAAAAAGATCCTTCAGCTTGAAGAATGCTGCTTCAGCAGCAGGCGTCCACTGAAAGGATTTAGAAGTCAATGTTAGTGCAGATAAAGGGGCAGCCATACGGCTGTAGTTTCTGATGAACCTCCTGTAGAAGTTGCAAATCCAAGAAACCGCTCCAAAGCCTTATGACTGCAAGGACTGGGCCAATCCAAAACTGCCTTAACCTTGGCTGGATCCATTCTTATCTGCCCCTCAGCGATGATAAAACCCAGGAAGGAGGTAGAGGAGGCATGGAACTCGCACTTATCTCCCTTAACGAAAAGGTGGTTCTCTAACAGTCTTTGCAACACTTGGCGAACATGTTGTACATGTTCCTAGAGAAGATGACAATATCATCTAGGTATACAAAGACAAAACGGCGCAACATGTCCTGAAGGACATCATTTACCAGGGCCTGGAAGGCAGCGGGGACGTTGGTGAGACCAAATACTCAAAATGGCCCCAGAGGAGTATTAAAGGCCGTCTTCCACTCATCACCCTCCTGTATCCTCACCAGGTGGTAAGCATTACAAAGGTCTAGTTTAGTGAACACTATGGTCCCCTGGAGAGAGTCAAAGGCAAAGTTCATTAGAGGCAAGGGGTACTTGTTCCCTATGGTAATGTTGTTTAACTGATAAAAATCTATGCATGGTCGGAGAGACCCATCCTTCTTGCCAACAAAGAAGAACCCTGCTCCCAGAGGTGACAAGGAGGGACGGATGGAGTCTGTAATATACCTCTCCATGGCTTCCTGCTCAGGCTTGGAGAGGTTGTAGAGATGGCTGCTAGGAAGGGGAGCACCAGGCAGGACATCTATGCCACAATCATAAGGACAGTGAGGGGGCAGAGACAAAGCATGTTCCTTACTAAATACAATTTGAGGGTCATAATATTCAGGGGGTATGGGAGGACAGATCAGGGACTGCAAGCAGAGACTCAGTACTGCTCACAGACTGAGGAGTAACAGACTGCAAACATTTAGAATGGAAATGTAGGCTCCAGCTGATTACCTTTCCTAACCTCCCATCAATTTGGGGATTGTGTTGAACTAACCATGGGAGACCCAGGACTACTGGAACAGATGGAGAGTCAATGATGTAAAAACAGAGCTCAGTGGACCGACTTTTCCAAGACAAAGTGGCTTGCAGATGGGCTCGGGATCGAGGAGAGAGGGGAAGGGAGGTATGGCTTGACAGGATTCTCTCCCCTACTGGCGAGCCTGGTAGTTTGACGGGCAGTGAGGACATGAAGCTAGAAAAGGCTTCCTGCAATACAAGCAGCTGTTACTCTTAATGCCGGCGCTGATGTAATGCCAAATTTCTTTATCTGTAACCATTTGTGCCATCTAGACCATTTGCTTGTTTACATTCTCATTGGGATGTGGATTCTGTGGGATGCCCCAGATGTGAAAGATCACCCCAGGGGTGGGGTGCCACTTCCAGTGGCAGACAAAGGGGTGCCAAAGAACAACAAGATCAAGGATCCTTTGTTCCCCTTGAAGGGTGTTCCTCAGGTATAAAGGTCTAGATGTCCCTATGCTCAGGGTCTTTTGCCATCTCCTGACCGCTCGGGTGGTGACTGACCTTTTTCTTGCAAGGAAAATAAAACTTTGTTGGCCGTCAGAAGTCTCCATTTCATTCTTCACCATGCAGCTGAAAATTTCCACAACACTGATGCTCCTCTGGCTCGAGATGGAGGTGTCCAAGCTGCATAGGCTCAGGCGAGGGTTCTCTCTTTAGGGGGTCCCGGGCTGTGCCTCCCTCACTTAGCCATGCACAGAAACCAGGAGAAGATGAAGGCTGAACCAGAGAAGCAGTGAGTGGGCGCCGCTGGTCTCTCTTCTCCTCTCTCGCAGCCGTTGTCTATACAAATGACTAAGGAGACTAGACCTTCAAAATCAGAGAGCTCTGGATATGGACTAGTTCATCCTTTATGGTATCATTTAACCCTTGCAGGGAAAAAAAAAAAAAAAAAAACAGCTTGCAGAGATTCATTATTCCAGCCACTCTTAATGGCAGAGTATGAAATCAACAGAATAATCTGCAACACTGCGCATACCTTGGTGAAGGGAGAGTAACCTCTTGGAGGCATCCTGGCCATGGACAGGATGGTCAAAAACCCTCCTCATCTCAGCAGTAAAGGCAGTGTAGGTAGCGGTGACTGGAGACTTGTTTCTCCCAGAGCTGTAGCCCAGGCCAAGGCGTTTCCACAAGAAGCCCACAGATCTCATTTGCAAAAAGAAAGAACGACATAATCCAAAGTCACCTTCAAATTGGTTGGGGGAAGGAACCATGGCTCCTTAATGGGTACAGGAGTTGGCACTGCTGGGTGGGAGCTGGTGGCTGAACCTCAGGACTCGGGCGCTGATCAATTTGGTCCCAAATCTCCATGACTTTGGTTGTGAGATCTCTGCGCCCTCAGTAACCACCCTCAGTGCCTGGGCGTGCTGGCCGAGCAAGATTCCATGGTGGGAGACAGCCTGGTGGACAGGGTCAGTGTCTGAGGGGTTCTGCATGGCCGGATCGTACTGTCACACCTGAGCAAGGAACCCTGAAAAGCAGAACACGGACTGCAAGGAAAAATAAAGTTTATTAAAGTGGTGGAGCGGTGTTGGGGTTTGTGCTGATCAAAAAGGAGTGCAGTGGCAGGTGAAAGGATCCAGGGGGGAAGTTGTGCTGTGCTGCTGTAGGTGCTGGTTCCGATTGGAATTTGAGCGGCTGGCAGACAGGAGGGTATGGCAGGCGGGTAGGAACTGAACAGAAGAAACAGGTTAGGTAATGATCAGATGCAGACTCTTGAACTAAGATGAGCCAAACTTCTCTCTACACAAACCATGTGCATGGAGTGATGATCCAGCAGGGACTGAAGGCAGGAGCAGGGATTAAGTGCAACCTGAGTGATGAGCTGATGGGAACCAGATGAGCTTGATTGCAGCAGCAAGGCAGGTGTGGAGTGGCAGGGAGAGTGCAAGGGGAGGGCAGCAACACTGCTGTTATAGTAATACTTACCATTTGTGTCTACAACTTTGAAATAAAAGCATCATATTTTTTTTTTTAGATGTTTAAATGTGTTCAGCCTATGGAAGCTCATTTCCACCGATAAGAAAAAAACTGCTCACATTAAGTCAAAGTGATAGTAAGTCATAATCATGAGATGATATGTTGAAACTGAGATAATAATTTGGAAAAGTCTGCATGCACTCCAGTGGCACACCTAGCTGTCCTTGCCATGCCAACAATATGTTATCCTAAATAAGGTAACCATGACACTGACCAGATGTTTCCAGTTTCTGTTCAATGAAGATGGCCACTTCAGCCACATCATTTTTATTCTGTCTACAAACGAGCTGCTTCTCTGTTCAAGGGTGTGTTTGCTCCTTATAATCCAGTGTGAATCACCAAGCAAATGAAGTATTTCATCTGCTGTAAAGCCCCATCTTCAATGTGCTGACAATCCATTTCACTGTCAAGTTGAATAGGAGAACTCATGCCAAAGAACTGCTACTTTGAGTGTTGTGTGAAAGTATCGAAATTTTGTTAATTCTTAATTTTGTTAATAAATTTCGACATTATCTCATAATTTCAACTTCTCATAATTCTGACATTATCTTATAATTATGGCTTTTTAATCTCATAATTGCAATTTATCATCTCATAATTGCGATTTATCCTCTCATAATTTCAATTAATCTCATAATTTCGATTTATCTCATAATTATGATTTTTTCTATCTCATAATTTCAATTTATGTCATAATTTCAATTTATGTCATAGTTACATTTTATTATCTTGTAATTTCGACATTATCTCATAATGTCGACATTATCCCATAATCATAATTTTCAACATTATGTCATAATTTCAATTTATCTCCTACTTATGACTTTTTATCTCATAATTTCAATTTATGTAATAATTATGACTTCTTAACTCATGATACCACATTTCTATCTCATAATTTCAACATTGTCTCATAATCATAATTTTTTTATCTCACAATTTCAACATTATCTCGTAATTTTGACTTCTTTCATAATTCAGACTTATCTCACAATTATGACTTTTTATCTTATAATTCTGACTATTTGCCTTATGATTTTGACTTAACACAGGCAGTTTTTTTCTTATACTGGTGGAAATGCTCTGCTATGGTGAGAAAACTGCCAGTCAGAGGTAGTTTTAATAGTGCCTGTTGTCTTTCGGTGTTCTGTGTAGAAAAGGTAACAGAAAGGTTTGTGTCATCAGAGTTTTTACCTCCTATCCTCTTGTCCTCCTCTGAAGAAACTCTGGGCCATGTCCTTCTTCAATAGGTCCTCTGTGATGTCCTCTGCTTCACAAATGACTTTTGGTTACAGGACGGCCAGGTTTTGTGGGCTTCATGCACTGCCTCTGATGGAGTATAGTCATCACCAGTGCTCTCAATGCAGCTTGTACAGGCCTCTGATCCCTCAGATACTTTGGAGAACCATTCAAATATTTTCTGGTAAGCTGATAATGAAAAATACAAGAGGCTTATAGTTAAAAGAAGAAGAGACATGAACCAAGTGTGAAAATCTTAAATCTCTGGGTCTCTGAGAGACTCTTAGAACCTTGGCAACCTAACGTGACAATGAACCCTGTGTGTTAGGCAGGGTTAGAGTTGGTGTGGTTTTGCAAGAGCTACAAGGTTAATAGAGAGACGTGGTGGTTAATTCCACTGACTTTTATTTACAGTTGGATTCATTTTAAATGAATGTTAATGTCATG
Source organism: Lates calcarifer (assembly GCF_001640805.2). NCBI lineage: Eukaryota > Metazoa > Chordata > Actinopteri > Centropomidae > Lates > Lates calcarifer. The sequence goes on along the minus strand of NW_026115465.1, from coordinate 375 downwards.
GGAATTTTCTGTTCAGTAAAGCACAGAGTCAGTTGTGGTATATTAGATGGTGATGTTGATGTGAAGATGATGAAGAGAAGATCTCCGCTGACACTGACTTACTTGTATATAGAAGTTTATTACAAAGTAGTTCAGCATCGGACAAGCACTGCAGTAGCCTGTGAGAGGATCTGAGCCAATACGGATACTAACAGCTCTAAACACCAGTATATATACATTAGTTGTTTACATGGTTCATAAGAAACATCTGGACCTTATTTAACGCCCTTCAGAAGATAAGGGAGAGAAAACCCTCACCTTTAACCCCTACTAGTCTAGGTGTCACATTCTTGACTCTATCCTAAACATGAACCCCAAAGGTTAACTTAAACATAG
>NW_026115464.1:0-39568 GCF_001640805.2 Lates calcarifer | reverse complement strand
GTGGACTAGAAGGTATTGTTCTGTCAACTGAATCCAGTGGATGACTGGATCAGCTCCGCTCTGGAAGCTGCACGGTAGATGCAGCTCTCCATGAAAACACAGGACACCTCAGTGTCTGCAACACATCAGGTAAAGAGCTTGATGAAACACTGAATGCAGCAGCTCCAGTTTGAACATCATTTCTATCCTGACTGAATAAGATCAGACAGTGAACGCTCACTCACCTCCTCTGGAAAGAGTTAACATCCACTGAAAGGTCATGACCTCCAACAACAGGGTGAACTGGACCCTGGTCATCCTCCTGTTAGACTTCCCGTGTAGCTCTGCACTGAGAGACAGAACAGAGACATGAGGTGGATATGACAGTTACATTAATCAGGTTATTCCATTTTCACAACCTTTTTTTTTTTTTATAATCCTTATTCTGTGTTTATTTGCAATGATCTTCAAAATCACCATCAACATTCACAGTGTAATGAGCTAAATTAGTCATTCAGCATCTCTAACTTCAACATTAATAATTAGTTTTTAATTGTCACCTCTTGTGGAGCAGAAAAAAGAAATTCAGAAAGTGAAAGCAGAGTGTGCAGTTGCTACCTTTTTATTTACTTCTACATGTGATTGGAATGCAGATAAAACTGCAGAATGTTCCAGTGTGTTAAGACTTGATATCTATTATATTCCAAATCTGTAGGAATCAAAACATTCATCAGTCCCAACTTGGTTGGTTTCACAATAAAGTTGTTCTTCATACTGGTGAACATTATCAGTGATCCATCTCAGACAGTGTTTTTAAACCCTTCAGACACAGAGCAGGAAGAGCAGAGAGCAGGTTTTTACATTGTAAAAACAGCTGCTTTCATTCAAACAAAAATGTCACCACCAACACAGTCAGTAATCATCATCTACCATCTCTGACTTCATCTGTGCTGACTTCAGAAACTAAAAGTTCAGCTTTGAGGTTCTTGTTCTTTGTTTAATTCCATGTTCTGTTACTTTATACTTTTACTCCTCTACATTTATCTGACAGCTTTAGTTACTTTGCTGATTCAGACCATTAAAGCAAATATTCATCAACTAATATATGATGATGATTTATATATTAAACAGCAGGAAGTAACCAGCTTCAACATTAAACTGATTAATACATCGAACATTAATATACATTACATCATACATTGGATATAAATTGTGAAATAGCGAAATAATGAGTACTCACTGTGAGGTTTGAGGAATTTGATCCGTCTCCTCTCACGGAGCAAAACACTGGAAATGTATAAAGTGACAGCAGAGCAGAGTCCAGACTTTTTGGTTTCACAGTACAATTCTTCTTCAAGCTGCTGAATATGATTGAATCATTTCGCCTTCAAACACAGAGCAGGAAGAGCAGAGAGCAGGTTTCCACATGTAAAAAGTCTAAAGACTAAAAGATGAAAGTTGATGAAAAGGAATCAAACAGCTGATTTAGACGACAATAAACTAAAGTTGTGTGTAAAGAAAGATGGTGTGAAATAAGTGGAGTGAAGCTGCTCTGTTAGAAAATGCAGTTTATCCTCCAAACCTTTGTCCATCAGTCACAAACAGCCCAGGGACGGTGCTGGCAGTCAAAGGAAGAGCTGTCCTCCAACATTAAAACAAGTCAGTCAGTCCACAACCACAGACAATCTCCATCCATCCTTCCATCATTTATACCGCTTGTCCATTAAGGGTTGTGGGGGCTGGAGCCTATCCCAGCTGACGTTGGGCGAGAGGCGGCGTACACTCTGTACAGATCGCCAGTCCGTCACAGATCTGTAGTGGATTAAAGACTTCCTCTGAGAGAACTGTCACCGCAGAGGAGGAGGAAGAGGGTTTAACAGTCTGTCCAATGTACTTTTGACTGTACAGTATGAGGTGCAGTTAAGGTGGACTTGCCTTTAAGGTGGAACAGTTAACCCTGCCACAGTAAGTTGTGATCTCTCAAAGAGTGATGACACTCAGAGAATCAGTGGAGGCAGAGATCAAATCTATGTCGTTTCATTGACACAGAAAATTGTTATGGTCCCAGCTCGAGATTTAAATGTTTATTGTTGAGTCAGAAAGAAAAAATGAAAACAGAAATCCTGTTTTTTTATCATTTATTTTATTTGGAGGCCTATAAATTGTTTTTATGTAATTTACTGAAGACTGAGTGTATGTATGTTTTTAATGTTTACATGACATTTCAAAAGTTACAGACCTCAGGATGGGTGTTAACAGAAAGGAAAAGGTTCATGAAGTCAGTAACAGACTGATGAGGTTACAGCGCCCTCTGCTGGACAGAAACTGAAAACACAGCTCATCTGTTTTCAGAGCTCTGAGAGAAATTTAATTCATTAAAATTCCTCCTTGTTTCCTCTCATGGTGCCGGTGAAGCATCTGTATCTGTCCTGGTCCTGAACCACCCTCACCTTCACCCTCTACCTCTCACCTTCTGACTCCTTACCAGAGTCAGAAGGTGAGAGGTAGTCTCCTTGTTAGTATCATGGATGGACTAGTGAACAGGACTAACAGGTCCGGGACCAGAAAATAATCAATATAGATTTTTATTAAAATAAAATGTATACATACAGTAAACCAGAGCAGAAACATCCAGCTCCTTTGCTCAATATCTCAGAAGAAGAGACAGGACGTCCTTCTTCTAAAAACCTGAGTGTCATGAGCTGGAGTCTGTCCACAAAGCTTCATGCTGAACACAGTTTAGTGTAGAAACAGTCAAAGTGCAAAGTTAATTCATAAAATACATTTTAAACTCAAACAGTTCTTGACCTTCATTGATCAGTTTGAGAAGGATGTGTTTGCTAAACAACTTAAAAACCTGAACTGAAGGATCATGTTGACAATGTTTTCAAATTTGTGCTCAGTTCAGTTCTCAGCTTCAGCTTAACACTGGTTCATTGTAGCTTTGTTTTTTTCTTCTGGACCTGAAATGAGTTCATCAATACGTCCAACTATCATTTAATCCTTCTGTTCATAGTCGACAGGTTCATTTATCTTCAGCTGTTTTTGTTTCCACTTCTCGTCCCATATTGACCTGAATGTCTCAGTGTTCACAGTCATTTAATACAGTCACAGCTCAGGACTGCTCAGAGTGATCAGAGTCTTCATTTCATCCAATCAGAGGATCATTAGATGAGGCTACTCCATTCTGGTGAGACGTTGCTTCATCGAAGTGTTTAAGTTCATTTTCTCTGCAAACAAAATAAAATTCAAAACTAAATGTAAAATAAATGTAAACTAAAAACAATTCCTCATTTATTCTAAAGTATAAAGAGCAAGATAAACCATCATAGAAGTTAATTTCTAACTAGAGGTTAACTGAAGGGAAAGCTGATGAATGTGATTTTACCTTTTTTTTATATACCACACCAGGAAAACTACTACTGCTGCTGCCAACAAAATAGGTCCAACCACTCCACGTGCAATTTCTCTAAATTTGGTTGAATCCTCTGAAACAGAAAGAGAGTGAGTGAGTTGAAGTGTCCCTGAATGCATCATGATGGTGTTTTCTGATGTTTGGATGTTTGCAGCTCATACAGATATTACAGATAATAACAGTAGTTGCTCATATAGACTAAGAGTTCCTAACTTAATGCTGCCTCACCTTGACTTGTATATTCCCTCATGAAAGTTCCAGAGTCTTTTTAAAAACACTTACTTGTTTTAAACAAACTGACTCTCCTGCTGTTGCTGCGAGTGCTGATGGTGCAGATGTAGATCAGATCAGTTTCACTGTCTGAAAGTATCAGAGAACTACTGATGTTGTAGAGCTGCTGCTCAGTCTGCTGGATGCTGGTTTGGTTCTGGAGGTTCAGGTTGGATGGAGGACTGGTGGACCAGGTGAGATCAGGTTCAGGGTAGATCCCCTCTGAGCTGCAGATGATCCTGTTTCCTACCTGCTCCATGTTGACTTTACTGACTGGAGCTGCAAGAAAAGAGGAACTTTGTGATGAATTTGACACCACGTTTACACTGTACTGTACACATAAAAAGCACAAACAAGTGGTTTTGTGTATTTCCTGTGTGTCTCTCATACCGTCCACTTGCAGGTTGACAAATGAATCCTTGTTTCCTCTCATGGTGCTGGTGTAGCATCTGTATCTGCCCTGGTCCTGAACCTCCACCCCTGTCAGCTGGAGTGAGGCGTTTCCTCTGGAGATCTGGTCCTTGAACAGTGATGTTCTGCCTCTGAAGTGCTGGTCCTGGTGTTCAAGTTGGTCTTGGTTTTCGAAATAGGAGTGGACAAGTCTTGATGTCAGCTGAGTCCAGATGATGACCAGATTGTCGTTGACCTGGGTGCTGCACGGTAAGATGCAGCTCTCCATGAAAACACTGGATACTTCAGTGTCTGTAACACGTCATTAAATTGAGGACAAAGTTGATTCCTCGTAAAGGCCTCTATAACTGTTCAGTTTCCTGTTAAAACTTTCACAGTGAATAAGTCCACTTGATTTGTATCAAACTAAATATTAGAAACACATGACAGAAACTACAGCCTGTAAAGAAGCATTAAGATGAATCAACACCTTTTTAAAACAGTTTGATCAGAAACCTGGATACTGAATGATGTGAATTCATCTCATTATTCTGAAGCCTGTAAGAACAGAGATATACTGTACACCTTTGCTTTCAGCATGCAGATGTGGTCGTCTGACTTTAACTCAGCTCAGTGTTTAACGAACATGACACTTGACTTAAAACCACTGCTTTCAACAACACATGACACATCAGCTTTTTTCTGTCATTGTCACATGTTTTGCTCCTGATCAAAGTCTAAGACACAGTTTCATTTCTGATTCTCTTTTTGTTTGTTGTCACCAACACGTCTTCCATCTTTGGTGAAGTCTGAGATTTAGTTGGTCTTAATAAAAGAGAGAAAGATAAATCAACTCAATGGATCCTCAGCCTCTAAAAAATACTTCAAGTGTCACTCACCTCCTCTTGTAGGAGTCAGCAACATAACAGACAGAAGCAGAGACCACAGGACACAGCTGACCATGGTCGTCCTCTGTTTATCATCTGTTCTGTGTAGATACCACTGTCCCAGCAGAGTTTACTGAATCACACGACTGCTCACAAGTCTACAAGAGAGAGTTCACTCATTTGGAATACTGTAGAAATGAACAAATATTCTACTAATGAAACAACATCTGAACCAAACACTGAAAATCCAAACGTATTGAAAAGTAACAAAATCATAAAGGTATCAAGGCTAGAATACAGTCTTCAGATATTAAACAAAGCAAACTTACATGTCATTGAGCCGACACAGTCCAAACTATGGAGGGATGAGACGGTGTTAGGGTGGTGGTGGACAGTCTCCTCACCCACCGTCAGACTAACACTCAACTGTAATGTGGTTGTTGTTGGGGAATGAAATGTAGGAACTTGTGGCAAATGGAGGCATGAAGTGAAGAAAAGAGGAGAACAGAGGGAGGAGTAGATCAAATACAGAACTGAAAGATAATCTTATATGTCCATGTTATTAAATCTGATCTAATGAGAGTAAATGTAAAAGAACAGAGGATGTAACATGTCAACAAGATGAAAGTGGAGCTGTACTGGAGGTAATTCTTCCAACTGTAGTGTAACTGCCTCTGTGGCCACCAGAGGGCGCCGAGAGCAACTGAGAGAGTGAAAGTGAAAGTAATGAAAGTAACAAAGGAGCCCAACATAAACATGATCACCTGGGAGAATGAGTGTCATTGATGGAGGCTGATCATACTGATGCTTAACCACCTGATCTAATCAACTGTCTGAACAGATGGATCAATATTCATATTCGTGTCTGAAAGTCACACATTTTATTAATGAACTTCGGTCGCTAACAAAGCAACACCACCATCTAGTGGTGATGCTGGAAAACAGCAGCACAGAATCAATTTATTCCAACAAGAAAACATGAAACATATAAAATAAGCAAGTACTGAGTAATAAATAAAATGTACAAACACAGATATACAAATATCAACAATCATAATGATGAGAATCATTTTAGAGCAATGAAAAATTAAAGTGCAGAATACACAGTATATATAAAGGTGGGTAGCTCTATAATGCCTAGCTTCATGCTAAGTGTATATACATGTATTTAACTGGAGTGTGTGACCAGAGTCTTCACCTCCACAGATTCAAACCCCACATGTGTCTTTTTGTCTTGATCTTCCTCTGTAGGTTCAGAAAGCTGTAAAGCCCATCTCCCTGCAAACAAATCGAAATAAGATTCAGCATCAGCTGAAACAATCCCTTATTTATTCTTCTTCAATAAAAAGATCAAATAAGAGAAACACAGTAAAATAAGCCATGACAGAAATCCTGATTCCTTCAGTAGATTTTCTGTGTCACTGAGTGAGTTTGATGTTTTCATCTCATGTATTGTGTTAAACTCTGCTTCCAGTCGTCTGACACTCACACTGTGACTGAGATCATCTTTTTAGCTCAGACACCTCTTCATTTCTAAACACACTTTAACTGAGGAGGAAAGATTCACTCATTTATTCATTAAATCAATGACAACATGACCTCTTTCTAATACAGAAGATTTACTTACTCTTGGTTTCTATCATTGTTTGACTCTCTCCTGTTGTTTTCTTGTCGACCTGAGAGAAAAAACATCATCATCAATACAAACAACAAGAAATGAATTAAAAGGTTTAGACAGAATGTTAATTTACCTCTTTTCTTTTTACAGCACAGCACCAGGAGAACAACTGCTACTACTACTGCTATGACCAAAACGGCTCCAACCACTCCAACTATAGTAATGATTTTAACCATCACTTGATGTAAAATGTCTCCAAACATCATTCTACCCATGACTGGAGCTGCAAAAGAAGAGGAACTTTGTGATGAATTTGACACCATGTTTACACTGTACATTTACAACTGATCTGTACATAACAAACACAGACAAATGTCTTTGTGTATTTCCTGTGTGTCTCTCATACCGTCCACTCTCAGGTTGATGAATGACTCCTCCTTTCCTCTCATGGTGCTGGTGAAGCATCTGTATCCTCCCTGGTCCTGAACCTCCACCCCTGTCAGCTGGAGTGAGGCGTTTCCTCTGGAGATCTGGTCCTTGAACAGTGATGTTCTGTTTCTGAAGCGCTGGTCCTGGAGTCCGAGCTGGTCTTGGTTGAAGTAGAAGGAGTGGACATGAAGGTTTCCTGCTGTCACCTGATTCCAGTGGATGACTGGATCAGCTCCGCTCTGGAAGCTGCACGGTAAGATGCAGCTCTCCATGAAAACACAGGACACCTCAGTGTCTGCAACACATCAGGTAAAGAGACACGTCTTTACTGAGAAGTTAGAGAAGACAGAGGGTTTTGTTAGTGTCCATGTTGGTACATCCTGATGTAAAGTCAGTGAACTGTAGTCAGAAGCAGTGCTCAGTCTGCAGGACCTGAGAATATTCAGCCATAAAACCAGGAAAACAAACAGAACTAACAGCAGCAGATGTGGTTAGAGTAAGAAGTAATTGTTTTTCTGTTTTCTCACTGTGTCATATGATCAGTCAGAGTAATAGCTGTACCGTGTTATACACTGTTTACAAAGTGTTATTGAGCTGATGATCAGTTATCCACATTTCAGGAGCTCTGTGCTGCAACATCTGTTTGTTTGGAGGAGGGAACAACATTTGCAGTGAACATACAGAGCACAGGATTTCATCAGTGACAGTGACATTTCTATTAAATCTGCTTTATAACCAGTGACATCTCACTAAATCAGCCAAACAGACCAAACACAGTGAGGATAGTTAGTTTGGTTTTGTTTTGACTGTCAGTAAACGCCTCACTCACCTCCTTTGGCAGGAGCAATCATCAGAAAACTCCCGATGACCAGACACACAGCAGAGCAGAGTCTCATCCTCTGGATTCTGTCTGTCCACCTGTAATATTTGGCTGCAGCCACCATGACTTTAAAGCTTGGTTTATAGGAGACGAAGAAGTGTTCTACCAGTGTACGAGTGCGTCTTTGTCTCTATGCTGTTACACAACCAGAACTTAACTTCTGCAAAGACAAGAGAGGGAACCACCCTCTGCTGCTCAAAGATCATCTAGTGTCAGTTCTCTTTCAGTGTCACTGAGCTTTAGAGCAGCTGAAACAACTGTAAGAAACTGCAGTGAAATCAGGTCAACATGTAGAATCAGAGCATGAGCTGCAGGAAAAAACCCCAGGAATGAGTGAGATAAGAAAATAATGAGGGGGCAGACTCAGGAAATGACGTGAGAAGTTGTGGCCAATTGAGACAGAGGAAGTGGGTCAAGAAATGAAAATGAGTGGACATGAAATGGAGAAAAAGAGGGAGAGAAGAAAAGGAAGTTAATAAAATAAAGTCAATAAAATTTACAAATACAGATATACAGATTTTAATAATGATAATGAAATGAGAATCATTTTAGAGCAATACAAATTACACTGCAGAATACACAGTATATAAAAAAAACCTGGTGCACATCACAGTGTGGAAACAGTGCAAAGTGTAAAGTGTCCTTCATTAATCATTAATGGCTGAATAGGTCAAAACACTGAACTGAAGCTTTTGTTCATTTGGCTTCTTGATGTCAAAGTTACATCCACAGCCTCCACAGCACCTGAACGCATCAGAGGGTCAGTTAATCCTTCAGAGTCCAGTGGGGAGGTTTGTTCATCTTCAGCTTCTTGTCCATATGACATGAACGTCTCCATGTTCACACTCATTTAATACAGCTCAGGACCAGAGTGTGTGTTTCCATTAAGCAGAGTTTTCATTTTACTGCCAACAAAATGAAATAAAGTCAATTATCAGAAATATACGAAGGTAAAATCAAAACAGTTCCTTATTTATTCTTCTTCATTATAAAGTGCAGTTTCTGTAGAGCAGAATAAACCATGACAGAAATCATGATCTGAAATCCAGTCGTCTGACACTCACACTGTGACTGAGATCATCTTTTTAGCTCAGACACCTCTTCATTTCTAAACACACTTTAACTGAGGAGGAAAGATTCACTCATTTATTCATTAAATCAATGACAACATGATCTAGAAAAAGAACCAATGACTTCATGACAACAATATTCTCCTTTAACTTCTATACTGTAGTTCACACAGTTCAGCAGCTCATTTCTAATAGAGAAGATTTACTTACTCTGGGTTTCATCATTGTTTGACTCTCTCCTGTTGTTTTCTTGTCGACCTGAGAGAAAAAACATCATCATCAACACAAACAACAAGAAATGAATTAAAAAGTTTAGACAGAATGTTAATTTACCTGTTCTCATTTTACAGTATAGCACCAGGAAAACTGCTGCTGCTACTTCTGCTATGAACACAATGACTGCAAGCACCCTGCATATAATGTCTCCAACATTGGTTGATTTCTCTGAAACAGAAAGAGAGTGAGTGAGTTGAAGTGTCCCTGAATGCATCATGATGGTGTTTTCTGATGTTTGGATGTTTGCAGCTCATACAGATATTACAGATAATAACAGTAGTTGCTCATATAGACTAAGAGTTCCTAACTTAATGCTGCCTCACCTTGACTTTTCTCTCTCCTCAGAAAGGTGTTGGTTATCAGAGTCTCCTCAGCATCACTGACTTCACAGCTGTATATTCCCTCATGATGTGACTCACTCATTGTTTGTGTTTGTGTTATTAGAATCATTATTTAGAGGATGGAGCCTTGATAAAAATTTCTCACACTTACTTGTTTTAAACAAAGTGACTCTCCTGCTGTTGCTGCGAGTGCTGATGGTGCAGATGTAGATCAGATCAGTTTCACTGTCTGAAAGTATCAGAGAACTACTGATGTTGTAGAGCTGCTGCTCAGTCTGCTGGATGCTGCTTTGGTTCTGGAGGTTCAGGTTGGATGGAGGACTGGTGAACCAGGTGAGATCAGGTTCAGGGTAGATCCCCTCTGAGCTGCAGATGATCCTGTTTCCTACCTGCTCCATGTTGACTTTACTGACTGGAGCTGCAAGAAAAGAGGATGTTGTTAATTATAGTTAATGTCTTTGTGTATTTCCTGTGTGTCTCTCATACCGTCCACCCTCAGGTTGATGAATGACTCCTCCTCTCCTCTCATGGTGCTGGTGTAGCATCTGTATCTGCCCTGGTCCTGAACCTCCACCCCTGTCAGCTGGAGTGAGGCGTTTCCTCTGGAGATCTGGTCCTTGAACAGAGATGTTCTGTTTCTGAAGAACTGGTTCTGGAGTCTGAGCTGGTCTTGGTTGAAGTAGAAGGAGTGGACAGGAAGTTTTCCTGCTGTCACCAGAATCCAGTGGATGACTGGATCAGCTCCGCTCTGGAAGCTGCACGGTAAGATGCAGCTCTCCATGAAAACACAGGACACCTCAATGTCTGCAACACATCAGGTAAAGAGACACGTCTTTACTGAGAGGTTAGAGAAGACAGAGGGTTTTGTTAGTGTCCATGTTGGTACATCCTGATGTAAAGTCAGTGAACTGTAGTCAGAAGCAGTGCTCAGTCTGCAGGACCTGAGAATATTCAGCCATAAAACCAGGAAAACAAACAGAACTAACAGCAGCAGATGTGGTTAGAGTAAGAAGTAATTGTTTTTCTGTTTTCTCACTGTGTCATATGATCAGTCAGAGTAATAGCTGTACCGTGTTATACACTGTTTACAAAGTGTTATTGAGCTGATGATCAGTTATCCACATTTCAGGAGCTCTGTGCTGCAACATCTGTTTGTTTGGAGGAGGGAACAACATTTGCAGTGAACATGCAGAGCACAGGATTTCATCAGTGACAGTGACATTTCTATTAAATCTGCTTTATAACCAGTGACATCTCACTAAATCAGCCAAACAGACCAAACACAGTGAGGATAGTTAGTTTGGTTTTGTTTTGACTGTCAGTAAACGCCTCACTCACCTCCTTTGGCAGGAGCAATCATCAGAAAACTCCCGATGACCAGACACACAGCAGAGCAGAGTCTCATCCTCTGGATTCTGTCTGTCCACCTGTAATATTTGGCTGCAGCCACCATGACTTTAAAGCTTGGTTTATAGGAGACGAAGAAGTGTTCTACCAGTGTACGAGTGCGTCTTTGTCTCTATGCTGTTACACAACCAGAACTTAACTTCTGCAAAGACAAGAGAGGGAACCACCCTCTGCTGCTCAAAGATCATCTAGTGTCAGTTCTCTTTCAGTGTCAGTGAGCTTTAGAGCAGCTGAAACAACTGTAAGAAACTGCAGTGAAATCAGGTCAACATGTAGAATCAGAGCATGAGCTGCAGGAAAAAACCCCAGGAATGAGTGAGATAAGAAAATAATGAGGGGGCAGACTCAGGAAATGACGTGAGAAGTTGTGGCCAATTGAGACAGAGGAAGTGGGTCAAGAAATGAAAATGAGTGGACATGAAATGGAGAAAAAGAGGGAGAGAAGAAAAGGAAGTTAATAAAATAAAGTCAATAAAATTTACAAATACAGATATACAGATTTTAATAATGATAATGAAATGAGAATCATTTTAGAGCAATACAAATTACACTGCAGAATACACAGTATATAAAAAAAACCTGGTGCACATCACAGTGTGGAAACAGTGCAAAGTGTAAAATGTCCTTCATTAATCAGCCTGACGCATGTTTTCATCAAATGGCTCCAAAACACTGAACTGAGGGTTTTGTTCATTTGACTTCATGATAAAAAAGAGACAAAACAAAACAAAACTACACTGTAAACTTCCACCTCTCCAGCACTTTGATGGCTGTTTACAGCAGAAATAGTCAGACTGGGCAACTGTCAGTGAACGCCTCAGTCAGAGACTTTTGATGAAATATTGACAAGAAAAAAGTCTAAAAAACAACAAACAACCACATGAAAAAAATAGAAAATAACAGAGGAAGAGACAGGATTGTCTTCTTTAAAATATCTGTTCCTCATGAACTGGAATCTGTCCAAAAAACCTGGTGCAAGTCACAGTGTAGTGTGGAAACAGTGCAAAGTGTAAAGTGTCCTTCATTAATCATTAATGGCTGAATAGGTCAAAACACTGAACTGAAGCTTTTGTTCATTTGGCTTCTTGATGTCAAAGTTACATCCACAGCCTCCACAGCACCTGAACGCATCAGAGGGTCAGTTAATCCTTCAGAGTCCAGTGGGGAGGTTTGTTCATCTTCAGCTTCTTGTCCATATGACATGAACGTCTCCATGTTCACACTCATTTAATACAGTCACAGCTCAGGTCCAGAGTGTGTGTTTCCATTAAGCAGAGTTTTCATTTTACTGCCAACAAAATGAAATAAAGTCAATTATCAGAAATATACGAAGGTAAAATCAAAACAGTTCCTTATTTATTCTTCTTCATTATAAAGTGCAGTTTCTGTAGAGCAGAATAAACCATGACAGAAATCATGATCTGAAATCCAGTCGTCTGACACTCACACTGTGACTGAGATCATCTTTTTAGCTCAGACACCTCTTCATTTCTAAACACACTTTAACTGAGGAGGAAAGATTCACTGATTTATTCATTAAATCAATGACAACATGATCTAGAAAAAGAACCAATGACTTCATGACAACAATATTCTCCTTTAACTTCTATACTGTAGTTCACACAGTTCAGCAGCTCATTTCTAATACAGAAGATTTACTTACTCTAGGTTTCATCATTGTTTGACTCTCTCCTGTTGTTTTCTTGTCGACCTGATAGAAAAAACATCATCATCAACACAAACAACAAGAAATGAATTAAAAAGTTTAGACAGAATGTTAATTTACCTGTTCTCATTTTACAGTATAGCACCAGGACAACTACTGCTGCTGCTGCTGCTATGAACACAATGACTGCAAGCACCCTGCATATAATGTCTCCAACATTGGTTGATTTCTCTGAAACAGAAAGAGAGTGAGTGAGTTGAAGTGTCCCTGAATGCATCATGATGGTGTTTTCTGATGTTTGGATGTTTGCAGCTCATACAGATATTACAGATAATAACAGTAGTTGCTCATATAGACTAAGAGTTCCTAACTTAATGCTGCCTCACCTTGACTTTTCTCTCTCCTCAGAAAGGTGTTGGTTATCAGAGTCTCCTCAGCATCACTGACTTCACAGCTGTATATTCCCTCATGATGTGACTCACTCATTGTTTGTGTTTGTGTTATTAGAATCATTATTTAGAGGATGGAGCCTTGATAAAAATTTCTCACACTTACTTGTTTTAAACAAAGTGACTCTCCTGCTGTTGCTGCGAGTGCTGATGGTGCAGATGTAGATCAGATCAGTTTCACTGTCTGAAAGTATCAGAGAACTACTGATGTTGTAGAGCTGCTGCTCAGTCTGCTGGATGCTGCTTTGGTTCTGGAGGGTCAGGTTGGATGGAGGTCTGGTGGACCAGGTGAGATCAGGTTCAGGGTAGATCCCCTCTGAGCTGCAGATGATCCTGTTTCCTACCTGCTCCATGTTGACTTTACTGACTGGAGCTGCAAGAAAAGAGGATGTTGTTAATTATAGTTAATGTCTTTGTGTATTTCCTGTGTGTCTCTCATACCGTCCACTCTCAGGTTGATGAATGACTCCTCCTTTCCTCTCATGGTGCTGGTGTAGCATCTGTATCTGCCCTGGTCCTGAACCTCCACCCCTGTCAGCTGGAGTGAGGCGTTTCCTCTGGAGATCTGGTCCTTGAACAGAGATGTTCTGTTTCTGAAGAACTGGTTCTGGAGTCTGAGCTGGTCTTGGTTGAAGTAGAAGGAGTGGACAGGAAGTTTTCCTGCTGTCACCAGAATCCAGTGGATGACTGGATCAGCTCCGCTCTGGAAGCTGCACGGTAAGATGCAGCTCTCCATGAAAACACAGGACACCTCAGTGTCTGCAACACATCAGGTAAAGAGACACGTCTTTACTGAGAAGTCAAACACTGTTAATGCTCGTCTACATGATTTTAGTTTTACTTTAAAATCCAGAAGCAGTGGCTTTGATTAGGGAGGTATATACTTTAAAAGGAACTGTGAGGTTTAGATTAGAAATGTTGACTGTGCTGTAACTGTGTGACTGCATGTTATTTGGTCAGTCTGAAAATGTAAAATGAGGATGTTGTCACTCTGTTCTCACTCTATGCTGCATATTTGGTATTTGTCCTGATTCACTGTAACATGTCTGTATACAGAGCATTTATATTAAGATCAGCAGCACATTAACTCTGCTGTATAACCACTAAATTAACCAAACAGACCAAATACAGTGAGGGTGGTTTTAGTTTTGTTCTGTGTCCCTCTCTGTCTTTCCCTGTCGCCTCTTTTCTAACTTGATACGAAGTTTATTTGTCTGTTGGACAGATAAAAAGAATCTACACATTCAGAATATACACTCCATCATTATTATTATTGTCAGTTGTTTGTATTTACCATTACAGTAAAGATTTAAATGATGAGCGACAGAGGTGCACGATGTCCATGCGACAGTGTTTTACCTTTTAATCACCAGGCTGCCTCTGAAGTGTTTTTATGAATCATCTGGGATGTAAACGGACATGACTGATTGGCAGTGAACGCCTCACTCACCTCCCTTGGCAGAAACAATCCACAGAAAACTCCAGATCACTGGACACACGATAGAGCAGAGAGCCATCCTGTTTGTGCTGCTTTTCTACCATGACTATTTTAGCAAAAGGAAAAAAGGGAACTGATCTGAACATGAGGATTCAGCTCCCTGTGTCATGTGACTGGATGGTCACAAAGGTCATCCAGTGTCTGCTTTGTTTTAGATGAATGGAAGGAGGAGTCCTCACCTCAACAGGAGTTTATTTAAACAGCACCTTTTACACGAACATGCAGCCATAAGTACTTCACAGATCAGAATTACATCAGCACCAAAAACTCTGCATTAACCTGGAGCAAAGGCACAAACCCACAGGTGTCAAGTAAGGCCATGATTGTGGGCCGGTCCATAGACCTTCTAATAGTTTAATAGTAATAATAGAACAAGAATTTGATCATAATTTGTGTTAAGAAGAGATAAAAGCTCTAAGAAATGTGTTAAAAACGTGTTATGGTGAGTTGGTGCTCTGTGTGCAGTAATATAATACAGTAATACCGTGACATTTTTCTTTTTAGCTTTGCTGATGTGTCAGTGACTCTGACTGGGATGTCTGAGATCCTGGGAGACAGACGACAGGATTTCATCGATGCTTTTTTAAATATTCTTGAAGTTCCAGTTCCCTGCAAACAAAATGAAACAAAACTCAGTATTAAAAACATCTGAAGGTTTTGATTGGGTTATTAATTAAATAAATTCTAGAAGAAAATTGTAAGTTAATGGAAAAATATCTTCTTTTTAACATGTCAGCTTACTGTAGCTCAGTGCAGCACTGACTCACTGGTGTTGTTTTCTTGTCGACCTGAGGGATGTTTCGAGTCAAAGAAACAATATAATCAATACATGCAACAAACAAGAAATGAATGAAATAGTGTGAACAGAGTCTTATTTTACCTCTGTATTTCTTTATGCAGTACTTTATCAGGATATATGTTCCTCCTATTAGACCCAAAACGGCTGCAATCACGATGGCTAGAAGTTTTCCAGTTGTCCCTGAAACAGAAAAAGAAAAAGAAGGAACCTTTGAGGATGCTGACATTATGAACATGTTTAATAAAGCTCCAGTGTCTCTGTGTTTTTTAAGAACTTACTTTCTCCTCCTAAGAAATGGTGTCTGGATTGTTCAGCTGGATCTGCAACAAAGAGGATCTTTGCTATGAATTCACAACATATTTACTATACTACATTTATTAATGCACAGTGAAAACTGATCCTCTGTATTGTGTGTCTCTCATACCGTCCACTCTCAGGTTGATGAATGAATCCTTGTTTCCTCTCATGGTGCTGGTGTGACATCTGTATCTGTCCTGGTCCTGAACCTCCACCCCTGTCAGCTGGAGTGAGGCGTTTCCTCTGGAGATCTGGTCCTTGAACAGTGATGTTCTGCCTCTGAAGTACTGGTTCTGGAGTCCGAGCTGGTCTTTGTTGCTGTAGAAGGAGTGAACCTGAAGGTGTCCTGCTGTCTCCTGAGTCCAGATGATGACTGGATCAGCTCCGCTCTGGAAGCTGCACGGTAAGATGCAGCTCTCCATGAAAACACAGGACACCTCAGTGTCTGCAACACATCAGGTAAAGAGACACGTCTTTACTGAGAGTTCTGTTGATCTACGTGTTGGTTCACAGGAGTGGAAGATACAGAATCTACACAAAGATGATTCCTGAACAAGAATGTGTAAATCTTATTATTACCAGCTGCAACACTGTGTGTCGTCATGGCTCACTGTAGCAGGAACTACCACAGAGGGTGTTTAGAATACTCCTGAGATCAAAATAAAAGGCTGGTTTGAAGATGGGTTTGTCCGACCCATCAGTCCTGAGGAGGCTACTCATGTAATAATTCACTAATGACCTCTGAGCACTTGTGTAACTTGAGACACTTGAGATTGTGATGCTCTCGCTCTGACAACATCTGTCCACACCTGCCACAGCACTCATTTACTCCACAGCCTCCAACTGTCGCTTTGGATACAAGTATCTGCCAAATGAGTTAATGTAATGTAAATATCCGTATGACTGAGTGGCAGTGAACGCATCACTCACCTCCCTCAGCAGGAGACACAGTCCTCAGAGAAGTCCCGATCAGCAGACACACGACAGAGCTGAGCCTCATCATCCTCTGATTCCTCTGTTCTTCTCTGCTGTGACTCTGCTACTCTGCCAAAGAGGAAACTGGGAGCTCAAATGCTCAGTGGAGACAGCGCCCTCTGCTGCAAGCGATGGGTATAACAAAGATCATCAAGCTTTAAATCAGTGGATAAGACTGAGAGAAAAGACTGAGAGATCTTTATTTTAATAAAAAACAAACAACTCACTTCAGTAAAAATACAAAGTCAGTGATGAACTGTGAACTAGAAAAATGTAAAAAAACACACAAAACAGGCAGTAAACTACAGCACATCTGCAGAACATCTGCAGCAGCTGTTACCAGGTAAACTCACTATGACAGCAGCTTCAGTACAGTAAACAACCCTACCAGAAACACTGGACTTCTAATATGCAGCTTAATAATCAAACCTGTAACTTTCTAAAAAACTATGTCTCACTTTCAAACATTTTATTTCTACAAACAGGAACAGAAGTAGGTGTGTTTCCATTCAAATATCTGGAAACTTGAGATGAAAATTTGTGAAACGTTGGCAAAAGAAAATGAGAATTAGTGTTTGTTCTTAAAACAAACTTGAACGAGGCTAAACTGGAACAGTGTTGTAGTTACTGTGTATTTAGTGCAGTAAGATCTTGGCTCTGTTCAGAGTAGTGTCACCTCTGTTCCAATCCAGTGTTGTTTTGTTGTTTATTTTTTACTGTTTAGTCCAAATGAAGCATCAGGACATGAGGTAGAATCTAATTTAGCTGCTCAAAAGATCTGAATTCCAGCTGCCAGCTTCGTTTCCTCCTCAACACGTTTCACACCATCCTGAGGAGACGTTCCTTCATTCGTTCATTCATGTTCTTCAGGTTCCATTTCCCTGCAAACAAAAATGTAATAAACTTTATCATCAAACACAACAACAACATTCACCCTGAGTCCAGTTCTACTCGATGTTTCTGCCTCTTAAAAGGAGGTTTTTCTTTTCCACTGTCGCCCAGTGCTGCTCATGGTGGATCTGTTGGGTCTCTCTTTGTACATGTTATAAAGAGTACAGTCTAGACCTGCTCTGTATGTACAGTGCCTCCAGATCACTTCTGTTGTGAATTGGTCCTATACAGATAAAACTGACTTGACTTACATTTGACTTTCATCATTGTTTGACTCTCTCCTGTTGTTTTCTTGTCGACCTGAGAGAAAAAACATCATCATCAATACAAACAACAAGAAATGAATTAAAAAGTGTCGACATGTTATTTTACCTGTTTTCTTTTTACAGCACAGCAGCAAGAAAACTGCTGCTACGACCAAAATGGCTCCAACCATCACTCCACCTATAATGGCTCCAACATTGGTTGAATCCTCTGAAACAGAAAGAGAGTGAGTGAGTTGAAGTGTCCCTGAATGCATCATGATGGTGTTTTCTGATGTTTGGATGTTTGCAGCTCATACAGATATTACAGATAATAACAGTAGTTGCTCATATAGACTAAGAGTTCCTAACTTAATGCTGCCTCACCTTGACTTTTCTCTCTCCTCAGAAAGGTGTTGGTTATCAGAGTCTCCTCAGCATCACTGACTTCACAGCTGTATATTCCCTCATGATGTGAAGATAAGTCCTGTAGCATGAGGCTGCCTGACTCTGACACACCCTTCACCTGCTGCCTCCACTCCTCTGACACTGTGTAGCTGATGTCAGCTCTGCTCTGGTTCAGGATGATCTGACTGTGGTTGAATCTCCAGGTGAGACTGAAGCCTGTTATTGAGGTGATTGAGTCAGGGCAGGAGATTGTTGTTTCAGAGTCTGAAACACTGATAGAAGCTGAAATGATACGACACAAAAACTATAAATAAAAAAGTCATAAAATTATAATGTGAAAAGAAATTTGTATATAGGAAATGCTTGAAATGCTTACTTGTTTTAAACAAACTGACTCTCCTCCAGTTTTTTCGAGTGCTGATGGTGCAGATGTAGATCAGATCAGTTTCACTGTCTGAAAGTATCAGAGAACTACTGATGTTGTAGAGCTGCTGCTCAGTCTGCTGGATGCTGGTTTGCTTCTGGAGGTTCAGGTTGGATGGAGGTCTGGTGGACCAGGTGAGATCAGGTTTAGGGTAGATCCCCTCTGAGCTGCAGATGATCCTGTTTCCTACCTGCTCCATGTTGACTTTACTGACTGGAGCTGCAAGAAAAGAGGAACTTTGTGATGAATTTAACTACACATTTACCACCATACATTCATAAATGCACTACACACAATGGTTTCCTGTATTTCCTGTGTGTCTCTCATACCGTCCACTCTCAGGTTGATGAATGACTCTTCTTTTCCTCTGATGGTGCTGGTGTGACATCTGTATCTGCCCTGGTCCTGAACCTCCACCCCTGTCAGCTGGAGTGAGGCGTTTCCTCTGGAGATCTGGTCCTTGAACAGAGATGTTCTGTTTCTGAAGTTCTGGTCCTGGAGTCCGAGCTGGTCTTGGTTGAAGTAGAAGGAGTGGACATAAGGGTTTCCTGCTGTCACCAGATTCCAGTGGATGACTGGATCAGCTCCGCTCTGGAAGCTGCACGGTAAGATGCAGCTCTCCATGAAAACACAGGACACCTCAGTGTCTGCAACACATCAGGTAAAGAGACACGTCTTTACTGAGAAGTCAAACACTGTTAATGCTCGTCTACATGATTTCAGCTCCTTAAAGGTCTGAGGCAACATTCATAACATCATCCTCCTATTAGGATCCTGCAGAGTCCACTGTAACTTCTTTGTTCCGTTTTCTCTATCAAAGAGGGTAAACTAAATCTTTTTCCACACCAAGCAGCACACAGCAGTAGATGAGACATAAAAAAAAACATGGCCTGTGTTAGAGTTCGCTTACCTCCTCTTGTAAGACTCCACAGAAGCAGTGAAGACAGGACCCAGCTGAGCCTGGACATCCTCTGGATATCATCTGTTCTGTGTCGATACCACTGTATAGAAATAGAAATTCCACAAGGAAATCAATGTCTGGGTTTCACGGAGAAACGCTGTTAAAGCGCGTGGTCATATACAGACCACCTGTGCATGTGCTCTGAGAGATCGGATCTTTGTGCGTCCTCAGTGCGTCTTTCACACCTGAAACATCGAGATCCAGCTGTGATCAGACCGTCACTGCTGCAAATGAATTCGTTTCTCAGATGGATGTGATCGATCTGCTCTCAGAATGAAGAAAGACAGACTCCAGCTTCCTGCGATCCTCCAAACAATAGACCGACAGAACAGATGGTCTGATAAGAACTTCTTAACACAATAAGTCTGCTAATGAAACATCTGAACCAAACACTGAAACTTAATACATCAAGTAACAAAACCATAGATATTGCAGTCAGAATACATTCATCAGATATTAAACAAAGCAAACTTACACATCATCCACACGTGGCCACTCTTTGTTTCTGTGGATCCCACCCACTACCGTTGGATATAGAGGAAGTTTATATCAAACGGAAATCTTTGGATTTGGACTGTTTGGCTGTGGAGCAGGAGGCGGCGGTTTATGGGACTCCAGCCACGGATATTTTCCCAAAAGCTCCAGATCTTTTTAGTTTTTTTTTTTTTTTAATAACACCATTTCCCACCAGTTCCTCGGACTGGATCAGGAAATGAATGAATGGCCAAGTTTCAGGTTTCTTGTGAAAGAGGGGGCGGTGTTGGCACACGTCGAGAAAGAGAGAAAAAAAAAGGAATGAGGTGTGAAAACCTGTGGAGGAAGCAGGTAAAGAGGAGGAGGGAGTTATGATTTTAAGATCATAACTCTCAACACTTTCAGTGGAGGACAGCAAGGAGAAATGAGAGGAGCTGAGAGAGAAGGAGGAGATCAAATACAGGACTGAAAGATAACATATGTCCATGTTTATCCTGAGGAAAACTAATATCATGAGAGTAAATGTTCTGCTGACCTTTCAACACCATCACTGTCCCCAAACAGGTCTGGCTGCAGCCGCCATGACTCTTTGTTTTGCAAAGAGGAAAAGAAAAATGGTTGAAATATTAAATTTAGACTTAGATAGATTTTCAAGGGCAGCAAATAGTCAGAGCAGTAGTCCTTAATAATCAATTTAGACTGAGAGACAAAACAAAAACAGCTTCATGAATCAGTGAGTGTCCCTGAGTGTCTGCAGCCGCCTCAAGTTTGCAGCACAAAACTGGCAAGTGATATGACTGGGTGGGAACAACTGGACTGAATTCAAGATTTACTTATCTTCAGATTTGAGCAGCTCCTCTGTGGATTTTTAAAGACAGGGATTAGTCACTAGTGTGTGGAGACACGAGGTTTCAATGTAGATTTGAATTAAATTAAAATAACAAATAACTCTCCTCATAAAAAAGAATGTTTGTGGTGATAAAACAGGTTGAATGATGTTTGAAAAGTCATTTTATTTTCCAAAATATTTCAGGTTCCCTTCACTTCTGTAGTTCCCTTAACACACCATGAACGCACCATGAATGCTGTCATACGAACCATAAATTAAACACACACCAACTTCAGCTACCAGTTGTTTCTTCTCAGTACATTTATTGTCCTTCAAAATAAAAGCTCAGTCTTCATGATAAAACTGATGAGGAGTCTGGACAAGTTGTCAGGTTATAAAAGGTGTTGTAGGAGGGAGTGAAGGAGGTGTGTCACAGCATCCTCAGTCCTTATGAACAGTGCGGGATCAGAACAACTAGTATGGCTACGACCAAAATGACTCCACCCATCACTCCACCTGTGATGGCTCCAACATTGGTTGAAACCCCTGAAACAGAAAGAGAGTGAGTGAGTTGAAGTGTCCCTATATGCATCATGATGGTGTTTTCTGATGTTTGGATGTTTACAGCTAAAAATGACATTAACTACTTCTCTCCTCTCTGCTTTGGCAACAGAAACAGTCTGACTCATTACTTTAAGTTTAAAAAAATGCATCAATATGTTCATCATCTCACAAAAGAACAATTAAGTCTCAGAGTCTTTTTAAAAACACTTACTTGGTTTAAACAAAGCTGCTCTCCTGCTGTTGCTGCGAGTGCTGATGGTGCAGATGTAGATCAGATCAGTTTCACTGTCTGAAAGTATCAGAGAACTACTGATGTTGTAGAGCTGCTGCTCAGTCTGCTGGATGCTGGTTTGGTTCTGGAGGGTCAGGTTGGATGGAGGTCTGGTGGACCAGGTGAGATCAGGTTCAGGGTAGATCCCCTCTGAGCTGCAGATGATCCTGTTTCCTACCTGCTCCATGTTGACTTTACTGACTGGAGCTGCAAGAAAAGAGGAACTTTGTGATGAATTTGACACCATGTTTACACTGTACATTTACAACTGACCTGTACATAACAAACACAGACAAATGTCTTTGTGTATTTCCTGTGTGTCTCTCATACCATCCACTCTCAGGTTGATCAGTGAATCCTTGTTTCCTCTCATGGTTCTGGTGTAACATCTGTATCCTCCCTGGTCCTGAACCTCCACCCCTGTCAGCTGGAGTGAGGCGTTTCCTCTGGAGATCTGGTCCTTGAACAGTGAAGTTCTGCCTCTGAAGAACTGGTCCTGGAGTCCAAACTGGTCTTTGTTGCTGTAGAAGGAGTGGACACGAAGGTGTCCTGCTGTCACCTGAATCCAGTGGATGACTGGATCAGCTCCACTCTGGAAGCTGCACGGTAAGATGCAGCTCTCCATGAAAACACAGGACACCTCAGTGTCTGCAACACATCAGGTAAAGAGCTTGTTAATGAGAAACTTGAATCAGAAACAAAGTCAGATTTAGCTGCTGAGACTCTAATGTGAAGATCTGTGTCGTCACATTCAGCCCTGAAACAAGCTGTTTGATGCTCTGTTTGATTCTTCAATGAAATCACAGATTCAAACATCAAATACTCTGACAAACAAACACTGACAACATGCTGCCCTCTGCTGGTCACTGCTGGAAATGATTATTACAATACAACGTAGCTCACTGAGACACTGAATGCAGCAGCTCCAGTTTGAACATCATTTCTATCCTGACTGAATAAGATCAGACAGTGAACGCCTCACTCACCTCCTCTGGAAAGAGTTAACATCCACTGAAAGGTCATGACCTCCAACAACAGGGTGAACTGGACCCTGGTCATCCTCCTGTTAGACTTCCTGTGTAGCTCTAGACTGAGAGACAGAACAGAGACATGAAGGTGGATATGACAGTTACATTAATCAGGTTATTCATTTTCACAACCTTTTTTTTTTTATATAATCCTTATTCTGTGTTTATTTGCAATGATCTTCAAAATCACCATCAACATTCACAGTGTAATGAGCTAAATTAGTCATTCAGCATCTCTAACTTCAACATTAATAATTAGTTTTTAATTGTCACCTCTTGTGGAGCAGAAAAAAGAAATTCAGAAAGTGAAAGCAGAGTGTGCAGTTGCTACCTTTTATTTACTTCTACATGTGATTGGAATGCAGATAAAACTGCAGATGTTCCAGTGTGTTAAGACTTGATATCTATTATATTCCAAATCTGTAGGAATCAAAACATTCATCAGTCCCAACTTGTTGGTTTCACAATAAAGTTGTTCTTCATGCTGGTGAACATTATCAGTGATCCATCTCAGACAGTGTTTTTAAACCCTTCAGACACAGAGCAGGAAGAGCAGAGAGCAGGTTTTTACATGTAAAAACAGCTGCTTTCATTCAAACAAAAATGTCACCACCAACACAGTCAGTAAAAATAGTCTTCACCATCTCTGACTTCATCTGTGCTGACTTCAGAAACTAAAGTTCAGCTTTGAGGTTCTTGTTCTTTGTTTAATTCCATGTTCTGTTACTTTATACTTTTACTCCTCTACATTTATCTGACAGCTTTAGTTACTTTGCTGATTCAGACCATTAAAGCAAAATATCATCAACAATATATGATGATGCAGTTTATATATTAAACAGCAGGAAGTAACCAGCTTCAACATTAAACTGATTAATACATCGAACATTAATATACATTACATTATATATATACTGTGAAAAGGCCTGTTCTGTTCAAGTGCTGTGAGGTTTGAGGATTTGATCCATCATCTCTCATGGAGCATGAACATCAGGAATTTCACAGCAGAGTCCAAACTTGCTGGTTTCACAGTACAGTTGTTCTTCATGCTGATGAATGTGATTTAACCATTTCAGACACCTTCAAACACAGAGCAGGAAGAGCAGAGAGCAGGTTTCCAGATGTTAAAACAGCTGCTTTCATTCAACCTTCCAAAGAAAACTAAAGACTAAAAGATGAAAGTTGATGAAAAGGAATCAAACAGTTGATTTAGACGACAATAAACTAAAGTTGTGTGTAAAGAAAGATGGTGTGAAATAAGTGAGTGAAGCTGCTCTGTTAGAAAATGCAGTTTATCCTCCAAACCTTTGTCCATCAGTCACAAACAGCCCAGGGACGGTGCTGGCAGTCAATGGAAGAGCTGTCCTCCAACATTAAAACAAGTCAGTCAGTCCACAACCACAGACAATCTGCAGTGGATTCAACTCTGACTGTGAGAGAACTCTCACCACAGAGCAGAGGAGGAGGGTTTAACAGTCTGTTAGATGAGGGAGAGGTTTTCAGTCAGTCCTCTCTGTGTTTTACTGACTGACTGAATGACTGATGAGGTTACAGCGCCCCCTGCTGATGAGACGACCAATGAGGATCCAGTGTGTGACTTCAGACAAACTTATTACTGAGCTTTAAAGCAGCTGAAAAGACTGGAACTAAATGAACTTCTCTGTGTGTCTTTGTTATTTCTGTCGACACCTCCGACCAGCAGGGGGCGCTGCCTTGTTTTGGATCAGTGAAAGTGAAGGTTGATGATGTTCAGGTGTTGGTGACTTGATGTTGTGTGTTTTGTGGAGCAGATTGTCCTGTTTGATGTACAGAGCTACAGTGGACAGAGCTGAACATCAGCAAGTGGTGAGATGAATCAATCTGCACAACACATGTCAAGTTTTCATCATGGACACTCTGGACATTTCTTCTCAAAGTGTGTGTCAGCACAAAGTGTCACAAGAGCAGCTCCTCAGTGGCTTTTTAAGGACAGCAAATACACACTAGTGTGTGGAGATACAAGGTTTGTACCCAGAACCAACAACATGATGCTTCACATGAAGTTCAAACTGGACAAGAACAAAACATTCAGTATAGATTTTATTAAGAATAAATCACAGCAAGTATTAAAATACACAGCAGTTATCACCCTCTTATCATTATGACTGAAACATGCACAGAGCAGGTTGGAAATGAATGTGAACCTCTCAGCTAATGACAGAAACAAACCTGAAGTCCAGTCAGTGAAAGCAGATCAGAGCAGTGAGTTAAAGCTCTGACTTAGAAAACTCAAACCTTTAGAGTTTGTTACTCACAACAAACATCTGCCTCATGAAATATCAATCAGAGAGACTCACAATGAAGCTGCATGAAGCAGGAGAGAGTTAAAGAGTCAGAGAGTTCAGATGTTCATCAGTCCACAGTCACTACATTCTACTAATGATATGTAATACTACTACATTAGGCAGGTACATAGTAATGATAAAATACATTTTTAC
The DNA here is from genome assembly GCF_001640805.2 of Lates calcarifer. Lineage (NCBI taxonomy): Eukaryota > Metazoa > Chordata > Actinopteri > Centropomidae > Lates > Lates calcarifer. Next base: position 14,353 of record NW_026115464.1, on the reverse strand, counting down.
ATCAAACAGTCTTTGACCTTCAGTAACTGGACTGACAAGGATGTGTTTGTTAAATGGCTTTAAAAACAGAACTGAAGGTTTTATTTACAACGTTTTCAAATTAATGCTCAGCTCAGTTCTCAGCTGTCACTGAAATGAGATCATCAAAACATCCAGTTATCATTTATATGTTCTGGTCAGTGTGATCAGGGTCTGTATTACCATCAATCAGAGGAGCAATAGATGAGACTTCTCCATTCTGGTGAGAAGTTAATTCATTTGTACGTTCTTCAAGTTCTATTCTCCTGCAAACAAACCTGAAGAAAATTCAGCATCAGAAACATATAAAAGTAAAATCAAAACAATCCTTTATTTCTTCTTCTTCAGTATAAAGATCAAAATAAGCCATGACAGAAATCCTGATTCCTTCAGTAGATTTTCTGTGTCACTGAGTGAGTTTGATGTTTTCGTCTCATGTATTGTGTTAAACTCTGCTTCCAGTCGTCTGACACTCACACTGTGACTGAGATCATCTTTTTAGCTCAGACACCTCTTCATTTCTAAACACACTTTAACTGAGGAGGAAAGATTCACTCATTTGTTTGTGTGGAATCCAAATGATCTGATTGAGTCAAAAACCGATTGTAATTTTTCCATTAACATGTCAACTTTGTGTATGATGCAGTGCAGCAGTGCATTTCTAACGTTTCTCTGTCGACCTGAGAGATTTCCTGAGTCCAAGAAGCATCATCATCAATAAAGACAACAAGAAATGAATGAAGAAATAAGAGGAATGTTATTTTACCTTTTTGTAATATACCACACCAGGACAACTACTGTTACTGCTGCTACTGCTGCTGCTACAGAAATGGCTCCAACCACTCCACCTGTGATGGCTCCAACATTGGTTGAATCCTCTGAAACAGAAAGAGAGTGAGTCAGTTGAAGTGTCCCTGAATGCATCATGATGATGTTTTCTGATGTTTGGATGTTTGCAGGCTCATACAGTCTGGCCCCTGTGGATAAGATGGAAACACCACCGCCTTAACTTGTGTTATTTATATTTTTAACTTTGTAAATGCAGCCAGGGAGGAATATTTCAATATTTAACAAAGTTATAACAACTTGATTTATTGGTTTAGGTAACAGGTGAGATATAATCCTCACGTAGTTTTCTCCAAGTGGTGTTTCTGCTGTTGCTGCGAGTGCTGATGGTGCAGATGTAGATCAGATCAGTTTCACTGTCTGAAAGTATCAGAGAACTACTGATGTTGTAGAGCTGCTGCTCAGTCTGCTGGATGCTGGTTTGGTTCTGGAGGGTCAGGTTGGATGGAGGTCTGGTGGACCAGGTGAGATCAGGTTCAGGGTAGATCCCCTCTGAGCTGCAGATGATCCTGTTTCCTACTTGCTCCATGTTGACTTTACTGACTGGAGCTGCAAGAAAAGAGGAACTTTGTTATCAATTTGACACCATGTTACTACTGTACATTTACAACTGACCTGTACATAACAAACACAGACAAATGTCTTTGTGTATTTCCTGTGTGTCTCTCATACCGTCCACTCTCAGGTTGATGAATGACTCCTCCTTTCCTCTCATGGTGCTGGTGTAGCATCTGTATCTGCCCTGGTCCTGAACCTCCACCCCTGTCAGCTGGAGTGAGGCGTTTCCTCTGGAGATCTGGTCCTTGAACAGAGATGTTCTGTTTCTGAAGAACTGGTCCTGGAGTCCAAACTGGTCTTTGTTGCGGTAGTAGGAGTGGACAGGAAGGTGTCCTGCTGTCACCTGAAACCAGTGGATGACTGGATCAGCTCCGCTCTGGAAGCTGCACGGTAAGATGCAGCTCTCCATGAAAACACAGGACACCTCAGTGTCTGCAACACATCAGGTAAAGAGCTTCATGTTAAGGTTCAATACAGGAAAATATCCACTTCATCTTTATCAAAGAGAGTAAACTAAACATTAGAAACATCTCTGCAGCCTGGAAGAGAAGCATTAAGGTGAAACAACTTCAAAAAGTATAAAAGCACCATCAATGGAATTAAGACCAGAGTAAGATAAGTTATGAAAGAGGGGAAGTCTGGGCTGAAATGAATAAAGAGCGTTAGGAAACAGCTTGACAGGATTTTGTGGTCCACTGGATGTTTAGCTTTTCCAAACGCTCTCAGTGGATGTGGTCGACTGTTTAACGTTTTACAACAGATGACACATGCAATATGGTCTATTTTCTGCCAGTTACAGTTGCATGTTTTTCAGTGCAGGCTCAGCACCATTTTTGCTGAGAGAGAGATTGTAGCTTCTGCATCTTTGAGGACTGTGACTAGATTAATCCACTGAAAGAATCTGAATCCATCCTCAGCCTCCTCTTGACTTTATATTTGGAGAAAAATACAGAGAGGTTCCACTGAGAGCCTCTTTAAGAGCTGGTCTGTTGAATCACTTATAACCCTGAATATAATCAAGTTAGAATTGGTAGTCCTAGATGACTATGCTCAGTATCAACAAGTGTTGAACACGTGGCCTCACATTAACTGTGACTCCTGTATACACCAAGCAGCAGACAGCCTCTATTTCAATCACTTAAAGTTCACTTACCTCCTGTTGTGAGAGTCAGCAGCAACAGAACAGACAGGACACAGCTGAGCCTGCTCATTCTCTGTAGTGTCATCTGCACTGTGTGGATCCCTCACACACACCAAAACTTAATCAGACAGGAAGGGACTGTCAAAAATAATCTAGTGTCAGTTTTCTTTCAGTGTCAGTGAGCTTTAGAGCAGCTGAAACAACTGTAAGAAACTGTAGTGAAATCAGGTCAACATGTAGAATCAGAGCATGAGCTGCAGGAGAAAACAGATAAATCAATAAGAGAAAGATCAGCATATAAACATGATGAGACAGTTACCATAAGAGCAAGCAAAACACAAATACAAATCTCTCCTTATTATATCATAGACTTTTACAGAAGCTCCAGAAAATGACATTTCTATTTATTATTTTATTATTTTATTATAAGTTATCACCCTGTGTCTCTGTCACCCAGGTTCTGAGCAAACAAACATTTCTAAACTTCCCTCACATTGAGAGACATGTGGTTACAGTTCTGACACCATTAGTTACTTATTCTCAGTGCTGTTATGTTGTGCTGTGTGTGCTAGTGTTCTTTTGTCTTGAGTTGGAGGAGTCTCCTCATCATGTGGTGGAGCTGCAGCAGAGGATGAGGATGAGGAGGAGTCTGGAGCTTTGTCTGGTTTCATATGTTGAGCTTTTCACAGACAAACCAGTGTGTTCCTGCAGTGTAGTGCAGAGCCTCAGATACAAACTTCATCCTGGTCTGATCTGGTTTTTCTCTCTTTGTTCTGTGAAGATGAAACCAAACAGGAGAGGCCATCGTTTGCTGAGACACTGATGGAGGATCAGTTAATCCTTCAGAGTCCAGTGGAGAGGTTGGAGAATGTCTCCATGTTCACACTCATTTAATACAGTCACAGCTCAGGACTGCATATGAGGCATCATGTTTGTGGGCTGTTCGCACGTCTGTACGAACATCTGTCAATACTATTTCTAGTTTTACTTTTCTTTTTACAGCACAGCACCAGGACAACTACTGCTGCTGCTGCTACGACCAAAATGGCTCCAACCATCACTCCACCTATAATGGCTCCAACATTGGTTGAATCCTCTGAAACAGAAAGAGAGTGAGTGAGTTGAAGTGTCCCTGAATGCATCATGATGGTGTTTTCTGATGTTTGGATGTTTGCAGCTCATACAGATATTACAGATAATAACAGTAGTTGCTCATATAGACTAAGAGTTCCTAACTTAATGCTGCCTCACCTTGACTTTTCTCTCTCCTCAGAAAGGTGTTGGTTATCAGAGTCTCCTCAGCATCACTGACTTCACAGCTGTATATTCCCTCATGATTTACTTGCCTGATCCACCACATTCATTTAATAAAGTTCCAGAGTCTTTTTAAAAACACTTACTTGGTATAAACAAAGTGACTCTCCTCCAGTTTTTTCGAGTGCTGATGGTGCAGATGTAGATCAGATCAGTTTCACTGTCTGAAAGTATCAGAGAACTACTGATGTTGTAGAGCTGCTGCTCAGTCTGCTGGATGCTGGTTTGGTTCTGGAGGGTCAGGTTGGATGGAGGACTGGTGAACCAGGTGAGATCAGGTTCAGGGTAGATCCCCTCTGAGCTGCAGATGATCCTGTTTCCTACCTGCTCCATGTTGACTTTACTGACTGGAGCTGCAAGAAAAAAAGATGCATTTTTGACATGAATGTCTCAGCTTTGAATGACTGTTTTTTACTCATAGGAAGTGGAAACTATAGTATGTATATAAGAAAGTCCTTATTACAAACTCAGCAGGTTTTGAACATTTAGTGGACTCTCTCTGCAAAAGAAGAGGAAATTAAATTTCCTCAAAAAGAATGTTAAGTACTGTTTTTTGTTTTGCATTGTGCATTACACAGTGACAGTAGACGAGCTGCTGACTTCTGCACAAGTTGTGGAAGTACCTTCTGGAAGACTTTGAAAAACACCCATCAGAGAAGTATTACATGATTGGAAATATATTAATTTGTATCACTGACATCTGACAGTCACAGTTTGTCTGTTTATACAAATGGAAAACTAAGTATTCAGAAAAGCACTGCAAAACAAATGTGTTCTAGTGTTTTTCTTATTCATTTCTTTCCTGTATTTCCTGTGTGTCTCTCATACCGTCCACTTTCAGGTTGATAAATGACGACTCCTCTCTTCTGATGGTTCTGGTGTGACATCTGTATCTGCCCTGGTCCTGAACCTCCACCCCTGTCAGCTGGAGTGAGGCGTTTCCTCTGGAGATCTGGTCCTTGAACAGAGATGTTCTGTTTCTGAAGTGCTGGTTCTGGAGTCCGAGCTGGTCTTTGTTGCGATAGTAGTGGACTAGAAGGTATTGTTCTGTCTCCTGAATCCAGTGGATGACTGGATCAGCTCTGCTCTGGAAGCTGCACGGTAAGATGCAGCTCTCCATGAAAACACAGGACACCTCAGTGTCTGCAACACATCAGGTAAAGAGCTTGATGAAACATTGAATGCAGCAGCTCCAGTTTGAACATCATTTCTATCCTGACTGAATAAGATCAGACAGTGAACGCCTCACTCACCTCCTCTGGAAAGAGTTAACATCCACAGAAAGGTCATGACCTCCAACAACAGGGTGAACTGGTCCCTGGTCATCCTCCTGTTAGACTTCCTGTGTAGCTCTGCACTGAGAGACAGAACAGTCATGAACATAGTCTGGCTGAACTGGTTTTACTGGTGCACATTAATCAGGTCATTTATCTACACACTACAGAGACGTACAGAAAAGGACATTTTGCAGTGTACCCATGTGCTACATGACAGTTTATGAATGATACACTCAGAGCAGTGTCTATTTGTACCTGCAGTGTATTTCAGTAAAGTCTTCTGACAATGTTAAGCAGCTCCAGTCCCTCTGAATGAAATCCTCACATGCAGAAGGACATTTTCAATACCACTGAACAAAATGTGCATCCTGAGGCTGCATGGCTCCTCTCTCACCTCAATACAGTGTATTCAGAAAGTATTCAGACCCCTTTACCTTTTCCATAGTTTGTAATACTTCATTCCAGTGCTTGATGCTAAAAACTGAAGCCAAACAGGTAAATCTTGGATTCATCAGACAGTTGTTTCTCACAGTGTGAAAGTCCTTTAGGTACTTTTTTTATGACTTAGTGTTGCACTCAACACAATCCAGTCTCAGAGCTCTGCAGACAGTTGGAAGGAACCTGAGCTAATATATCAATGTCGAGTGTGATATTTCAGTTTTTCCTTTCCAGTAAATTTGCAAAAATTGAAGGGGTGTGAAAACTTTCCGAATGCATTGTATTTGTCTCAGTGCCTCTCCATAGAAGGTATAAGTGTTTCAGTGATAACAGACAATAAGAGAATGCTGATATTTTATGGCTAATGCATTCAGATGTATGGGGATGCACTGACTTACCACATTATTCATTAATTGTATAACGTGTAACGAATACTTGGGACAAAAGAACTGGATCATATTCCTACATCACTATCAGTTCCTCATCAGAACATTATGAGCTGCTGAACAGCTGAATAAATAAAATGGACCTTCTTCCCAAACAGTAAGTTCCCTCAATATCGGTATAAAACTACAACTAAAATTAGAGACACATTTATACTTTGTTTACCACATGTCTGATGACTTCCTCAATTGACTGACAGTGAGTGAGTCACAGCTCCCTCCTGCGGTGGAAAAACCAAAGCGCAGCACAATCTCACTACCTGACATTTAGTTTTTTAAATTTACTTTTTTGCATATTTATATGCAGACAATGCAAACTGTGCGCAAACGGGTATTTATTAACTAATATACACACACACACACACACACACACACATTAGAAAAACGGCACAATGCGGGTTCAGAAGTCTTTTTGAGGTGTGTGTGTTCGAGTGCCAGGCAGAATATCAGAGACCAGGAAGTATCCAACGCAACCAAAACAGTCTGAAGTCTGACTGTCTGATTATTTACACAGAGATCTTCATGATAACCACCAACATTCACAGTGTAATTTTAATTAGTTATTTACCATCTCTGTCTTCAGCATTCAGCTGTACCGGCTGCAGTAGAGTAAAGTTACTGAGTACATTTACTCCAGTGCTATATTACAGTACAGTTGTGAGCTTCCTGTATTTTACTTATTTCCACTTCTACTCTGCTTTCAGGCTATTAATGTAAAAATAATAATAATAATGTAAAGTACTTACTGTGTTCAATGTGAAAGTGAACTCATCAGCTTAATAAAATGTAGGGACCTGTAGTGAATCACACGAAGAAACGGTCCACATATCTCGCGCTGTTTTTGTTTCGTTCTCCGTTTTCACACTGAGAATAAGGATCTGTGCCAGATGTGGCGCTATCATCAGGATTTCAGACTGTCCCATCACATCTTTAAGCTCAGAGAGAGATCACACTCAAATGACTTCAAATCCATGTTTTATTTATCATCACAGAGAATGGAGATTATTTGTGTTTATTGAAACATGTAGGTTAGAGACAGTGGATTGAAAATGAGGATCTTCAGTTGTCAGAGCTCAGAGAGAAGTTCACTTTACAGATAAAGTAAGAACAAAATGAGAACAATAAAGTTGATAAAGTCACAAACAGTAACAGTGAGGAGTTTTCCAGTCAGTCCTCTCTGTGTTTACTGACTGACTGAATGACTGATCAGGTTACAGCGCCCTCTGCTGGACAGACGCTGAAAACGCAGATCATCTGTTGTCAGATCGTGTGAAGGTGATCGTGGTTTCTACACGCTCAAGGTCGACTTTGTCAACTGGAGCTGCCAAAAAGAGGAACTTTGTTGTGATTTTGACAACGTGGAGATCTGGAGATCTGGTCCTTGTACAGTGATGTTCTGTTTATGAAGTTCTGGTTCTGGTCTACAGGCTGGTCTTCGTTGTGGAAGGAGTGGACATAAAGGTTTCCTGCTGTCTCCTGAATCCAGTGGATGACTGGATCAGCTCCGCTCTGGAAGCTGCACGGTAAGATGCAGCTCTCCATGAAAACACAGGACACCTCAGTGTTCACACTCTTCAAAATCACCATCAACATGCACAATGTAATAAGTGAAATTAGTTTTTTATTGTATCTAACTTCAACATTAATTATTAGTTTTGATTCAGCACCTCGCTTGGATTGCAGAGTAGAGTACCTGGAGTCCAACTAATGTTTGTTTAAAAATGTGATCAATTAATTAGGACAGTACCTTTTTAACTGTGTAACACAAAGTACGAATAGTGACTGAGAGGCAGCTCTGGACTGAGAGACAGAACAGAGACATGAAGGTGGATATGACAGTTACACCTGGGCTGACTGAACTGATTTACTGGTTAGGGCTTCAGATATTAATCAGGTTATTTATCTGCACACTATTATTTTTCAGTTTGTCTTAAAGGAGCTGACTGAAGACAAGGAAGCTGCAGCTGAAACAACAGGCTGTTAATCAGCCCTTTATAAATATGAGTTTGATGACCTTTTAATTCACACAGTGATCTTCATAATCACCATCAACATTCACAGTGTAATGAGTTAAATTAGTTATTCACCATCTCTAACTTCAACATTAATAATTAGTTTTGATTTGTCACCTCTTAGGGAGCAGAAAAATGATATTCAGAAGTGAAAGCAGAGTAGAGACTTACTGCATTTAATGTTCCTCCCAGATACCTGGAGATAAAACATTACAAGTCCAAACTTGTTGTACAATTCTTCTTCAAGCTGCTGAATGTGATTTAACCATTTCAGACACCTTCAAACACAGAGCAGGAAGAGCAGAGAGCAGGTTTCCAGATGTTAAAACAGCTGCTTTCATTCAACCTTCCAAAGAAAACTAAAGACTAAAAGATGAAAGTTGATGAAAAGGAATCAAACAGTTGATTTAGACGACAATAAACTAAAGTTGTGTGTAAAGAAAGATGGTGTGAAATAAGTGAGTGAAGCTGCTCTGTTAGAAAATGCAGTTTATCCTCCAAACCTTTGTCCATCATTCACAAACAGCCCAGGGACGGTGCTGGCAGTCAATGGAAGAGCTGTCCTCCAACATTAAAACAAGTCAGTCAGTCCACAACCATAGACAATCTGCAGTGGATTCAACTCTGACTGTGAGAGAACTCTCACCACAGAGCAGAAGAGGAGGGTTTAACAGTCTGTTAGATGAGGGAGAGGTTTTCAATCAGTCCTCTCTGTGTTTTACTGACTGACTGAATGACTGATGAGGTTACAGCGCCCCCTGCTGATGAGACGACCAATGAGGATCCAGTGTGTGACTTCAGACAAACTTATTACTGAGCTTTAAAGCAGCTGAAAAGACTGGAACTAAATGAACTTCTCTGTGTGTCTTTGTTATTTCTGTCGACACCTCCGACCAGCAGGGGGCGCTGCCTTGTTTTGGATCAGTGGAAGTGAAGGTTGATGATGCTCAGGTGTTGGTGGTGTTGGTGATTTGATGTTGTGTGTTTTGTGGAGCAGATTGTCCTGTTTGATGTACAGAGCTACAGTGGACAGAGCTGAACATCAGCAAGTGGTGAGATGAATCAATCTGCACAACACATGTCAAGTTTTCATCATGGACACTCTGGACATTTCTTCTCAAAGTGTGTGTCAGCACAAAGTGTCACAAGAGCAGCTCCTCAGTGGCTTTTTTAAGGACAGCAAATACACACTAGTGTGTGGAGATACAAGGTTTGTACCCAGAACCAACAACATGATGCTTCACATGAAGTTCAAACTGGACAAGAACAAAACATTCAGTATAGATTTTATTAAGAATAAATCACAGCAAGTATTAAAATACACAGCAGTTATCACCCTCTTATCATTATGACTGAAACATGCACAGAGCAGGTTGGAAATGAATGTGAACCTCTCAGCTAATGACAGAAACAAACCTGAAGTCCAGTCAGTGAAAGCAGATCAGAGCAGTGAGTTAAAGCTCTGACTTAGAAAACTCAAACCTTTAGAGTTTGTTACTCACAACAAACATCTGCCTCATGAAATATCAATCAGAGAGACGAACGATGAAGCTGCATGAAGCAGGAGAGAGTTAAAGAGTCAGAGAGTTCAGATGTTCATCAGTCCACAGTCACTACATTCTACTAATGATATGTAATACTACTACATTAGGCAGGTACATAGTAATGATAAAATACATTTTTACATCAAACAGTCTTTGACCTTCAGTAACTGGACTGACAAGGATGTGTTTGTTAAATGGCTTTAAAAACAGAACTGAAGGTTTTATTTACAACGTTTTCAAATTAATGCTCAGCTCAGTTCTCAGCTGTCACTGAAATGAGATCATCAAAATATCCAGTTATTATATTTAATCAGTTCATTTGTTTCCACTTCTCGTCCATATTGACCTGAATGTCCCAGTGTTCACCGTCATTTAATACAGTTACACCACAGGACTGCTCAGAGTGATCAGAGTCTGTATTTCATCCAATCAGAGGATCATTAGATGAGACTTCTCCATTCTGGTGAGACGTTGCTTCATTTGTACGTTCTTCAAGTTCTATTCTCCTGCAAACAAACCTGAAGAAAATTCAGCATCAGAAACATATAAAAGTAAAATCAAAACAATCCTTTATTTCTTCTTAAATAGAATGAGATATATATGTAGTATGTTCTGACAGAAATAAACCATCTTAGAAATCCTGATTCCTTCAGTAGATTTTCTGTGTCACTGAGTGAGTTTGATGTTTTCATCTCATGTATTGTGTTTAAACTCTGCTTCCAGTCGTCTGACACTCACACTGTGACTGAGATCATCTTTTTAGCTCAGACACCTCTTCATTTCTAAACACACTTTAACTGAGGAGGAAAGATTCACTCATTTATTCATTAAATCAATGACAACATGATCTAGAAAAAGAACCAATGACTTCATGACAACAATATTCTCCTTTAACTTCTATACTGTAGTTCACACAGTTCAGCAGCTCATTTCTAATAGAGAAGATTTACTTACATTTGGTTTCTCTCATCATTTGACTCTCTCCTGTTGTTTTCTTGTCGACCTGAGAGAAAAAACATCATTATCAACACAAACAACAAGAAATGAATTAAAAAGTGTCGACAGAATGTTATTTTACCTCTTTTCTTTTACAGCGTGGCACCAGGAAAACTACTACTGCCACTGCTGCTGCTGCTACTGCTGCTAAGATGAAAATGACTGCAAGCACCCTGTGTGTAATGTCTATAACATTGGTTGAATTCTCTGAAACAGAAAGAGAGTGAGTGAGTTGAAGTGTCCCTGAATGCATCATGATGGTGTTTTCTGATGTTTGGATGTTTGCAGCTCATACAGATATTACAGATAATAACAGTAGTTGCTCATATAGACTAAGAGTTCCTAACTTAATGCTGCCTCACCTTGACTTTTCTCTCTCCTCAGAAAGGTGTTGGTTATCAGAGTCTCCTCAGCATCACTGACTTCACAGCTGTATATTCCCTCATGATGTGACTCACTCATTGTTTGTGTTTGTGTTATTAGAATCATTATTTAGAGGATGGAGCCTTGATAAAAATTTCTCACACTTACTTGTTTTAAACAAAGTGACTCTCCTCCAGTTTTTTCGAGTGCTGATGGTGCAGATGTAGAATCAGATCAGTTTCACTGTCTGAAGTATCAGAGAACTACTGATGTTGTAGAGCTGCTGCTCAGTCTGCTGAATGGTGGGTTGGTTCTGGAGGTTCAGGTTGGATAGAGGACTGGTGGACCAGGTGAGATCAGGTTCAGGGTAGATCCCCTCTGAGCTGCAGATGATCCTGTTTCCTACCTGCTCCATGTTGACTTTACTGACTGGAGCTGCAAGAAAAGAGGAACTTGTGATGAATTTAACTACACATTTACCACCATACATTCATAAATGCACTACACACAACAAGCATATGGTTTTCTGTATTTCCTGTGTGTCTCTCATACCGTCCACTCTCAGGTTGATGAATGACTCCTCCTCTCTTCTGATGGTTCTGGTGTAGCATCTGTATCTGCCCTGGTCCTGAACCTCCACCCTGTCAGCTGGAGTGAGGCGTTTCCTCTGGAGATCTGGTCCTTGAACAGTGATGTTCTGTTTCTGAAGCGCTGGTCCTGGTCTGTGAGCTGGTCCTGGTTGCGATAGGTAGTGGACTAGAAGGTATTGTTCTGTCAACTGAATCCAGTGGATGACTGGATCAGCTCCGCTCTGGAAGCTGCACGGTAAGATGCAGCTCTCCATGAAAACACAGGACACTCAGTGTCTGCAACACATCAGGTAAAGAAGCTTGATGAAACACTGAATGCAGCAGCTCCAGTTTGAACATCATTTCTATCCTGACTGAATAAGATCAGACAGTGAACGCCCTCACTCACCTCCTCTGGAAAGAGTTAACATCCACTGAAAGGTCATGACCTCCAACAACAGGGTGAACTGGACCCTGGTCATCCTCCTGTTAGACTTCCCGTGTAGCTCTGCACTGAGAGACAGAACAGAGACATGAAGGTGGATATGACAGTTACATTAATCAGGTTATTCATTTTCACAACCTTTTTTTTTTTTTTATAATCCTTATTCTGTGTTTATTTGCAATGATCTTCAAAATCACCATCAACATTCACAGTGTAATGAGCTAAATTAGTCATTCAGCATCTCTAACTTCAACATTAATAATTAGTTTTTTTAATTGTCACCTCTTGTGGAGCAGAAAAAAGAAATTCAGAAAGTGAAAGCAGAGTGTGCAGTTGCTACCTTTTATTTACTTCTACATGTGATTGGAATGCAGATAAAACTGCAGATGTTCCAGTGTGTTAAGACTTGATATCTATTATATTCCAAATCTGTAGGAATCAAAACATTCATCAGTCCCAACTTGTTGGTTTCACAATAAAGTTGTTCTTCATACTGGTGAACATTATCAGTGATCCATCTCAGACAGTGTTTTAAACCCTTCAGACACAGAGCAGGAAGAGCAGAGAGCAGGTTTTTACATGTAAAAACAGCTGCTTTCATTCAAACAAAAATGTCACCACCAACACAGTCAGTAATCATCATCTACCATCTCTGACTTCATCTGTGCTGACTTCAGAAACTAAAGTTCAGCTTTGAGGTTCTTGTTCTTTGTTTAATTCCATGTTCTGTTACTTTATACTTTTACTCCTCTACATTTATCTGACAGCTTTAGTTACTTTGCTGATTCAGACCATTAAAGCAAAATATCATCAACTAATATATGATGATGATTTATATATTAAACAGCAGGAAGTAACCAGCTTCAACATTAAACTGATTAATACATCGAACATTAATATACATTACATCATACATTGGATATAAATTGTGAAATAGAAATAATGAGTACTCACTGTGAGGTTTGAGGATTTGATCCGTCTCCTCTCACGGAGCAAAACACTGGAAATGTATAAAGTGACAGCAGAGCAGAGTCCAGACTTTTTGGTTTCACAGTACAATTCTTCTTCAAGCTGCTGAATATGATTGAATCATTTCGCCTTCAAACACAGAGCAGGAAGAGCAGAGAGCAGGTTTTCCACATGTAAAAAGTCTAAAGACTAAAAGATGAAAGTTGATGAAAAGGAATCAAACAGCTGATTTAGACGACAATAAACTAAAGTTGTGTGTAAAGAAAGATGGTGTGAAATAAGTGAGTGAAGCTGCTCTGTTAGAAAATGCAGTTTATCCTCCAAACCTTTGTCCATCAGTCACAAACAGCCCAGGGACGGTGCTGGCAGTCAAAGGAAGAGCTGTCCTCCAACATTAAAACAAGTCAGTCAGTCCACAACCACAGAATCTCCATCCATCCTTCCATCATTTATACCGCTTGTCCATTAAGGTTGTGGGGGCTGGAGCCTATCCCAGCTGACGTTGGGCGAGAGGCGGCGTACACTCTGTACAGATCGCCAGTCCGTCACAGATCTGTAGTGGATTAAAGACTTCCTCTGAGAGAACTGTCACCGCAGAGGAGGAGGAAGAGGGTTTAACAGTCTGTCCAATGTACTTTTGACTGTACAGTATGAGGTGCAGTTAAGGTGGACTTGCCTTTAAGGTGGAACAGTTAACCCTGCCACAGTAAGTTGTGATCTCTCAAAGAGTGATGACACTCAGAGAATCAGTGGAGGCAGAGATCAAATCTATGTCGTTTCATTGACACAGAAAATTGTTATGGTCCCAGCTCGAGATTTAAATGTTTATTGTTGAGTCAGAAAGAAAAAATGAAAACAGAAATCCTGTTTTTTTTATCATTTATTTTATTTGGAGGCCTATAAATTGTTTTTATGTAATTTACTGAAGACTGAGTGTATGTATGTTTTTAATGTTTACATGACATTTCAAAAGTTACAGACCTCAGGATGGGTGTTAACAGAAAGGAAAAGGTTCATGAAGTCAGTAACAGACTGATGAGGTTACAGCGCCCTCTGCTGGACAGAAACTGAAAACACAGCTCATCTGTTTTCAGAGCTCTGAGAGAAATTTAATTCATTAAAATTCCTCCTTGTTTCCTCTCATGGTGCCGGTGAAGCATCTGTATCTGTCCTGGTCCTGAACCACCCTCACCTTCACCCTCTACCTCTCACCTTCTGACTCCTTACCAGAGTCAGAAGGTGAGAGGTAGTCTCCTTGTTAGTATCATGGATGGACTAGTGAACAGGACTAACAGGTCCGGGACCAGAAAATAATCAATATAGATTTTATTAAAATAAAATGTATACATACAGTAAACCAGCAGAAACATCCAGCTCCTTTGCTCAATATCTCAGAAGAAGAGACAGGACGTCCTTCTTC
>NW_026115463.1:0-72028 GCF_001640805.2 Lates calcarifer | reverse complement strand
TAGCAACAGCAAGTAAAACAATGTCATCTCAAAGTTCCGTTTATACAAACCACCACACCCCTCTCCTTTATGAAAAAGCGACTGAAAATATAAAAAGGTTAAACTATTGCAGCCCTCGCCAGTCGAGAGTCCAACTGCACAGTTCATGTTTTCAGGCACTGGTTTCTTACCTAAAGCGCAGTAACTAAAGTTCAGGGTTCAAGTCCAGGGGACAGTCATCCCAGAGAAATATTTTTAACTCTCTTTCAATGCTACTTCCAAGCGGTACCACAGAAGTGTTAGTAGTGTTGCACTGAAACAGACGTCTTGACTGGTCGTATCACCTGAAAGATTCAGATGAGGTCACTGCTGCATCGTCAAAAAAATCCACATCCTGTTAACTCTGGATTTCCCTCAAGTGTTAAGTCACAAGCGTTTTATTTAAGTTACTTACAAAAAAACATGTGTCTTGGCTTTTGTTTGGTTATATGTGATCAAGTGACATGAGGTACTTAATACTTGGTTTTCCTTGTCTTCGACAGCTGTCACTGGTTGTTCTGTGTTTGTTAGAGCTTGATATTGACTGTTCAGATTGCATTTACATCAGCACTTTCACAACTATTCGGCTTTCTCCTACTCTTACGAGCCAACAGTCCCAGAATAAAGGTGAGCAGTGGAAGAATCCTGCAGTGCACGGAGAGGTCAAAGGTCACTCTGAATCTGACAGGACGATGATCTCATCTGGGTCACACTGGGTCGCCACGTTGACCTGGAACAGTGTGTTCACAGTTAGGGAAATCTGTACACAACAATAATTAGTAAACAACATATTTTGGCTGTGGCCTTCATCAGTCGTCATTTAACATATTTAAAAGAACACGTTTTGGCCTCCTCAGTCTTTTCCCCATCTCCATGCACCCTGGACATAGGTGAAGTTGTGCCAGATTTTCCTATTTTGCATTTAAATTTCCCTCCTAGAATATTCTGATCAGAGGAACTTGTTTACTGTAAACTGGGCGCAATAACATCTACTTGTAGCAGGAAACACAGTCTGTAGCTCGACAGAAACATTAACTCTGTGTGAAACTCAGTTTAAATTGGTCTGCTCCTCTTGAATAATTTATATTTTTTCATTAAAAGAATCTGTGATGTGAAAATATCTACTTGAGAAAAATCATAACATATATAGTAGTTTCTGTGCATTGTAAAATTTGACCTTTTTTTCCATAAATGACATATCAAGTCTGTTAACATGACATGAGTATCAGTCCATGTGAACACAGTATGTTAGCAATTTTCAGAAACCCAAACATGTAAACAGTAACCAGGATACTGGTATTTATCAAGTGTTACATGTAAACATCACGTCCATGTAAAAACACTCCCCGTCTGGTTCTTCTAACTGGGGACAGGGAGGAATAAAGGATGGTTTATTTTACTTTCTAAATATAAAAGGACAAACTAAGCTCCAGGTTTTGGATGTATAATCCTCATCATCATCACCCCTGAACTCTCATTAACCATTCATTCTGCTCACCTTTTTCTTAGGAGGCGGCGTCGACTGGGAGCTGCTGACCAGTTCCTGGTTCGGAGTGTCTGCTCGGTAGACTCTGCCTGATGTGGAGAATTGCAGCTAACGACGCCCATATCCAGAGAGATATCTACCTCACTGAGAGGAGGAGGGATGGACGTAGAGTCAGACGGTGAGAGAAGTAAAGAGGTAGAAGCAACAATATAAGTATTGTCATGCAGTCCTAATCTATCACCTTAAACCCAACAGTACCTGTTTTGTGTGATTATGTGCTTTGTATTTTGGAGTTCCCTGACGTAATTTCCTCCCTCTTCCTCTTCTGGCTCCTCGTGGTTCTGGGGCTGGGGCGGCGGCGACGTGCCGTTGGTGGTCTGTATGTCACATTTTTCTAAGATCACTGCTGGTGACAGGGGTAAAGACACCCCATTGGATGCAGGCTCATGACTGGAGGAATCCACAGGTTCCTCTAATCCTGCAAGGTTACCATTAGACAGAGGCGTCTGGTTATCAGTCTGCATGGCCTCTGATTGGCTGGGCTGTCTCTAGGGGAGGGGATGTCAGACAGAGAGATCTGGGACTTGCTGTCATCAGTAAGAGGACTGAGTCCACTTGTGACTGGCTCTTCTTCCTCGTCTTTAGCGCTTTCTGACAACCCGTCTGTCTGATCCTCCTTGTTGGCGTCATCTCCTGCTTGCTCCGCCTCGTTACTGTTGTCCTCCTCATTCTCATCATCGTCTATAGAAAAAGGAAAATTAAAGCGATTTAATAGTTTCTCAAAAATACAAAATACCTGCTTTCACACATGCACTGCAAACCTGAAATTTTATGTGTTAACGCAAATGTGTGACTCAGTTGGACCAGACATGAAACTGACTAAACACTGGATTTACCATTAAAACGTGTGAATTAACCATCTACGCTCTGGACCTGGTCCATCCTGCTGAGTGCTGGCCTGGATCTCCTCCTCTATGTCTGGATCAGAGGATTCATCTTCTTCATCATCATCATCATCCTCCTCCCCCTCTTCTTCCTCCATTTCTTCTTCCTCCTCTGCCACTCCATTCACCTCTTAGTTCCTTCTCCCTTTTCTGATTTGTTGCCCTGAAAAATAAGATGTGCAAGTGTCGGACAGGACCAGAAAATGAGTAGATGGAAGGGGGAGAGTGAATTAAAGAAGGACCCTGTCAGGTGGTGACTGTGTCCTTTACGTCAATCATACCTCTTTCTGCTTGTCTTTCTCCAGTCCGTTTGTTCCTCTCCTGCTCCTCTGTGTCCTCTTGTTTGACAGCGTATTTGGTTGATGACCTCCTCCAGATGGGATAGAGCCACTTCTCTGTTCGATCGCAGCTTTCGCAGCAGTGAAGGGTCCGAAAGAGCTGGGTCTGAAGCTTTAGAGGGTGACGGAGAGAGGAGGAGAGAGACAAGAGCAAGTGTGAGACGGTGGTGGAAATGAAGGAACTGATGAAGGAATGGATGAGGTGTGTGCACAACTGTGCATTGTATTAATATGGTAGAGATATTGTAAACATTTGTCTGATGTTGCTTGTTAATGTCAATGAGCTTTATGAAATATAAAAAGTGTGGTTGACGTGACTTGTCTGTCAGAAAAGTAGTCGGCTTGAAATGTTTTCTCAGTCACAGCAGAATTTTACCCCTGCTCAAAGCCTTACCAGGTTTGTAGTTGTCAGTGAGATGTGAGCCGAAGTTGTAAACCAGGTCCAGGTGACGTCTCTCCTGCATGCGACTCCCGGTCTCTCTGAAGGCGTCCTGGGCTATCTGTTTCAGCTGTTTTCTGCTCAGGCAAAGGTTGTGGCGTTCGTTGGCACGCAGCACCTGCTGGAGGATGTCTGGGTAATCTGGAGGGTTCCTCTGTGCCTCGGGACTGTTTATGAAACGCTCGATCTGATATGAGGGAGGAACGTAGGTACAGGATCAGGAGCATATCAGTTTCACAGTAATGTCAGATGAAAGAGCCTGAGCACAGTCCAGTTCAAACCTCAGACATGATTACACACTTCTTCTTACATCCTGTAAGTTTGTTTCAGACTTAGAGAAAGAAACTGCTACCACTGAATAAACAAGGATGTCTCAGTCCTTTAACACTGGTTATCTGCTGATTCAGGGTCAGATCTGGTACTTACATGTACCTAAATGTTTGACTGTTAAATTTACGACTTAAATACTAAACATCCTGATTCAAAACTACAAGTTTTAATCCGTAACTGTCAAATTTTTGTAGGATCACTGCAGGTAAAATTAATACTCTACGCTGATGTGTGTGAGAGAAGATTAGAGGTCATTAGTAATCTACTATGGGATTACTACTAGGTTACAATAACTCTAAGGGAATTATATAGTCGTATAATAATTATTGCAACCTGTTAACTTTCAGAGCCCAGGCTGAGAGCAGGACTCAGATTAAATAACATGTTGATCCAGTCACATTAAAAGCCAGCTCACCCTTCTGTTGATCTCAGGATAACGAGTGCCTCTGTAGGTGATCCTCTGCTCAATGACTCGTCCTGTTAACGTGTCGCAGCCCTTTAGTTCACACAGCTTTTCATAAATTTTCATCATCTGGAAGAGAAGCAGGGGAGAGAACAAAGAGGTCTGACTAACTGTCACACAACCTGGTGTAATCCTTCTCTTTACAGATTTAATTTGTGACTGGAGCCTGGTGGAGTCCCACATCAAACCCCAGCCTGACCTTGCGTTTGAGCTTGTGCTCCTGGATGTACAAAGAGTCCTCAGCTCCCAGGTCGTCTAAACTCAGCTCAGCCTGCTGCAGTCGGCAGATCTCACTGTTGTACACCTTCAGGAGGTTCTCCAGGTACGCTATCTGAGATCAATTAAGAACAGACATAAAGAGTCAGACGTGTTCCTATACACAGAGTTCTGATGAGTCCAAGTTTGTGTTTGTGTTGCACCTCAAGGGTGAAAGGAAAATGAAGGGAGGAGAATTATAACGTTTTTATGTGGCCTTCAAAAATCAAGACACATTTTAAAAAGCCATCACAAGTCCATTTACTACACAGTGAATTGATTTAGAAATGCTCTCCAATGGGATTTCATTATCTGTTCTACATTTATGAAAAGGACTTCATCATCACTGCAGCAACTTTTGAAAAGTAAACAATAATTATATTTGGCAGCTGAATCCTTTTAAGGTCATTATCAGACAAAAACAATACTACTCCCACCTACTAATGTTCAACACTTACCTGTTTCCTGGATGCCCTCTTTGCCTTTTTCTGTGCTTCTTGTTCCTCCTCTTTGTTGTTCTCCTGCAGCCCTGAGGTGGAAGGTTGCTCATCTTCCAGTTTCACTCCTTTCTCCTCCTCATCCATCTTACCTTTAGTCTTGTCTTTACTTTTGAGCGTAACAGAGGTAGATTGGAGAGTACTTGATGTTGAGGTAGAAGACCCGGGCTCAACTTTAGTGAGGGTCTGCCTCTTCTTGGCAGCATGCTGCCTGAGTACAGTGCACAGTTCATTGATGTAGACAAATGTTTTAGAGCGGTTGGCCTGAGCGCGAGTCAAACATCGTCCCAGGGTGTTCCTGAACTCCACGGATGACAGATACTCGGGAGAGGCCTTGGAGTGTTTGGTTTGGAGGAAGGTCAAGACCTCGGGGCAGTCCTGGGTAAGGGGCGAGCAGTGATCCACAAACTGGGAGGAAGCAAAAAATAAAACAGGAAGGATAAGAAGATAAGGTGACAGAGGAAGGACACGCAAAAGCACATTATAATTCAGTTCCACTTCACAGCCTGTTTCAATGTACTGTTCACGTGCCTTCATGTAAACTCACCTCAGTGAACAACCTCTCATTCTCTGCCTGAAGAACATGGGTTTGCTTCTTCGCTGAGGCAAAAGGAGACTGGGTAATGTGAGTGGGAGTTGGCTGCTGAGCTTGGACAGGCGAGACATGCTCAGGGGGCGAGGTGGGGGTAGCACAGGAGGGCTGAGGACTCTCCTCTTCATCGTCGTCAAGGACTATGATCTTATCCGCCATCGAGGCGGGAGCCACCGCCATCCAAAATGTTGATTGTTTCTGCTTTCAGAAAATAATGTTGATGAGGGAAACTGATAATACAGGAGGTCACAAGCGTCCGACAGTTTAAACCAATAGTTCAGAAGTAGTAGTTCAGTAGTTTTGGATGTTGGTCGGACAAAATAAAACATTTAAAGACATCACATCGGGCTCTGGAAAATCATAGTGGGCAGTTTAATCAATTTTCTGATGTTTTTGACAAAACGGATAGTTAAAGAATAACTGATGATGGCCAAAAAATTAAATACTGTTTATTTCATACTGATCAGATCCCAAAAACACATCTACAGGAACATGAATTAACAGACAGAAAAATAATTTAATATCTAATAATTCTGTTTACATTTAAATGGCTGTAACTTCAGCTTCAGCTATTCTGTGTCTCAGATTTCTGACCAGACTATTATATACTAGAACTATTTGAAAACGCATTTGTCACCATCATTTATTATTTTACAAACTCAAACGTTTGTCGTGAAAATAGTTATGTTTGATCAGAGTATCCTCCCAAACACAGCCCAGCATTAAAATACGTACTTGTGAATTTTGCCACGATGCTCGAACATTATAGCTTCAGTCGTGACAAAGCAAATAATCTATTAACATCAGCACGATGTTGTTTATGGGAACCGAAACCAACAGGAGACGAATCTTAACTACAAGTGAAACTAAACAGTGAAGTGGTGGAGCTCGATGGCAGCTCGTTAAACTCACATGAAAATGTACAGAGAAGTTGTCGTTATGAAAGAAACACCCACCTCTTGTTTATGAGCAGTTAGACGTGACAACAAAGGGAGATAAAGGTCCGCCACGATGCATCGTTAAAACACTGTTAGAGTTAGCTAACATTAGCACCAGGCAGCTAGTTAGCGCTTGGACTTTGCGAAGTAAGAAAATAAACGAACCAAAAGAAAAGTCCGCATGCTGGATTCTTTAAAATCACATAATTCGTTAAACTGACGGGTCCGAGGTGCTCTATAAAATCGTGTTTTTAATCCCGCAGACTTTCTATTTACCAAAACAATGCTCGTCTACTTGTCTTGCTGTCGAGTCGAGATCGAAAATGTACCCGCTAAAGTCCTGTCAGCATCAACGCCTCTGATTGGTTGACGGTCAGTAACGTCGATAGCCATTGGATAAAGGCGCTGTAGTCGAGCTGAGAGTATTTTGGCCAGTAACTCCTTCACATTGCCTGCTTGTAAGTCTTATTATACATCTATTCTCCTACATTGTACATCACTCATTCAACAACTTTAAATTTAGCTAAATCTCCTGGTAAAAGCCACACACAGTTCGCCAAGATTTTGTCCGTAAATTGCGAAATATGCGAAACCTACTTGTTTGAACTCCGCCTATGATGTGATTCCCATGGACTCCTGTGATCAAGTTATTAAAATAATGTGCCAGTCATAAAGAAACAACTCTCCATGGGTTGCGGTCAAAACAGGAAGTGTAGAATTCATATCCTGTAGTTTCCCATACTTCACTGAGGCTCTGTGTAAAAGTTGGCGCCAGTCAGCCGCTGGGTGGCGCTTTTCTTACAAATTCATGATATATACAAAATGACTTGTCCAGACTGCTGCATGAAACTCATCTGTCTCCATTAAGTTGCACTCCGGTGACTTGGTAGAACAAATTGCACCAACCTCCTTCTTCACGTCCACTTTCACAGCACTAGTAAGTGAAGGCAACCCCACAGCCTTTGGTTTCTCCTCCATCTACGGAAAAAACATTGTAGGAACTGCATGAATAACACCATGCATTTTTGACAATATAATACAATATATACATAATAATTTCTTTCTTAGATTCAATTTGAAATTACCTTTTTGTTTTTTAAAACAGCTGTGTACAGAGGTCTGGAAAGATCAATCCCTTCATTCATAGCTTCATCCATCCCATCCAAGAATCCACTGCTGAACCTGGTAGGATGTAACAGGATGGAGCACTCCTTCAACTCTGAAAAGACATAAAGTTAAACCTTTACAAACCATTCATTTTTTTTAAAAAACATGGACAACAGTTTAGAGAGTCACACAACAAAAATACGTATATATCTCACACATAAGGAAAATGAGTTGGGTACCTACCTGCAAAAAAGTTGCTGCAAATATATATATATATATATATACCCTTGTTATAGGCCTAATTGTGCGACCAGATTCCCACATTGTAAATAAATAAAATTATATAGGCTACATCTTCACTACAAAATTATACTCTCTGTAACAACCACTAAATTAACTAAGTCTAATAATTAATTAAAACCTATTAAAACTATTTTATACTACAAAATGCAGATTATATTAGACAGACTTTATCTGGGTTGGATTCAATGTAAAGCAGTTACAGGAACAGTCTAAAAAAACAAATGTGTATGTAAATTAAAACATTAAGAAATGCACAGTGTTCACATTTGTGTAAACTAATCTAAAAATTTGTGTAAACTAATCTAAAAATGAGAAGTCCTATTAATAATGTCTCACTCCTGAAAAATAAGTTCTTGTTTAAACTGAAAACAGTGTATCTGGAGCTCTGTAAAATGGTCAAACTCTTGTCTAATATCTTTTGCATATAACACAACCACAACCACCACCATGCTGCTTCCCTCCCTGAACACTCATCACCATATGTAGATGCCCATTCACACTCGTCTGTGGCCCGTCATTGTACAAAGTGACCATTGTTTGCTGTATTCCTGCTTAATCACCTGTTAAACCATCAAACTCAACAACAGTCTTTACAGTTCAGTACAAGTATAAAGTAATGTCATGATCTGCTTCTGTGTGATTTTCTGGACTTTTATTTTGTAGTAATTTCCTCTGTGTGTGTGCTGTTTGGTTTCACTTCCTGCCCCTGTGTGTTTCCTGCCTGTTTGATTGTCTGCCCTGTTGTCCTCGCCCTCCTCGTGTCCCCCTCAGTTCATCTGTTCAGTTTCCTCGAGCTTCAGTGTTTTGAGTTTTTTTTTTTAACCTTTTATTCCCACATTCCTACCTCATCACCCATCATTGGTCTGCCAATAACAATCTGTATAGAAGTAGCTCTAACACTGTCAGACCATTCTCCCCCACTCACCAGTCACCACAACACAACTGTGCAGCTCAGACAAAGTCACTCAGAAAAACAACACTGGACCTGCTGTGGACCATTTCTCAGACAGAGTAGAAACAGAAGTAACACAAAACATATTAACTTTCTGCTCAATGACATAAACTGCACTAAACCACAGTTTAACTCTTACACCTTCCCCTGTCATAAAAATACATGAGAGTATTTTCAGGTTATTTTTAAACAATGTGTAGAAAGAAGAAACTGGAGGAGGCGTGTTTTAAGAAATGTTTTTATTGTACCCATGATACTTCACTTATGAATTTTCATTCCCATTTTTATGATGTGCTCTTTTTGTACCATTAAAATGTCCACACATGTGCTTCCCACTTGTGTGGACATTTTATTTTGAATGAGCCCAGGCTGTATCTTCAGTTTTAGTAATGGACAGAGCATCATTCCTACTTTAGTCTGAACAACACACACACACACACACACACACAATAAAATAAAAAACAGCAACATGTGATGACAGAATATACATACATTATTTTTCATGTATTTACAAAAATAGAATTAAGTCTGTAAGTTTGGACAGTTTGGACACGCCCAGGTCTAATCCTTCATCTGTGATTTTTTGGGGCTGTTAGCACAGGAGAGTGTAACTTGTTGGGTCTTTTCCAGTGTTTGTGAAAAAAAAAATCAGTATAAAACACTGAGAGAATGAAACATTACATCACTTTAAAAAAAGAAGATTAAAAAAATGACACAACAGTTTTTTGTTTTTTTTTTAACTGAGCAGAAACCCCCTTAACCTTTGGAAGATTAAACCTTCTCTGTAAAAAACAAAATGAAAACAACAGTTTAAACAGAATTAAGTGAGAATGAGCGCGAGCAGGCGTCCCAGCAGATCTGTAGAAAAAAAAACTAAAAATGTATCACTAAACTAAAAATAACTGTCGGCACAAACAGGTGAACAGTCGCTCCTGAAACTCCCCTCCAACAGACAACAGTGGCTCAGTATCACACATCCACATCAGTCGACTTTATTCTTCTTTACTTCTCTTTCTGTGAGAGGACAAAGGTTATTACTGAGAGGAGACGAGGACAAACAGAAACATTTATGTAAAGTCACATTCAGAATTATTATTATTACCTTATCTGGTTTATCAGCCTGGTCTGAGCCTAAACACAGTGAAAAAACACAAGACAAAGATAAAAAGTTAAAACACAAAAATGAATATTTGTACAGATATATTGTCTTTAAGTAGCCTACAGTGCAGGTGATTTAAATTAATAATTATTACTGTCAGTATATAAAGATGTTTTCTGGCTTATTGTCGTTGTTTTATTTGATACCTGAGCTTGTAAAGGTCCAGGACACAAACTTGATGAGACCATAGAGCACTAACGCCACACCAACCATCGCCATTGAGTCCTCAATAGTGGGAGTACTGAACCCTGAAAAGAAAAAAAGACAGAATTCAAGTCTCATTAGATTAAAAACAAATGAAAATAATAAACATACAATTCAACTTTTAAACTGAGACTTAAAACTCAATAACCACTTTTACCTCAACTTAAATTAATGAGATTGTTGCTCTAGTTTCATTTCCTACTCATGTCTTAAACCAACAACCAAATTCTCGCATGTTACCGATGACACTGAGGGTCGTGCTGGCCCGTCGTGTGCCTCCAGGGTGGACTGCCACACAGGTGAGCTCTCCACCTGTGCCCAGGTCCATTTTTGAGACGTCGAGCTCCAGCCGTGCGGTCTGCCCAAAGGTGCCATCCCAGGCCTGCCTGTGGCCCGTTACGCTGCTTGTCTCCAGGGGCCTGGTTTTCCCATCAGCGCCTTTAAACTCCCAGCTCAGCTCCAGGGAGAGGGGGGCGAAGCCGGACGCTTCACACTGGACAACCAAAGTCTGGCCGGGAACAGCGAGGGGCAGAGGGGAGGGGTGGATGGAGAGGGATGGAGGTTCTGGGTAGAAGGAGAAAAGAGCAGATGAGCAAGAAAAGCAAACATTAATTAAAGAGAAAGTTAATTATGTTACTCTTGGATTTGGATTATTAACACATTTCCTCTTGAGTAGTGCTTGAAAAAGGCTCCAAAAACTACCATCTTTTCCCTCACCAACAATGTCAAGCTCCATCGCCGTCTGAGCCAGAAGGAACGGCAGATACACCGTACAAATGTACGTCCCGGAGTGACGCACTTTAGCCTCCTGCAGGATCAGGGATGCGTTTCCCTTCGTGTGCAAACCCTCGAAGTCCAGCATGGCTCCTTCCTCCTGTGTGTCGGCCAGGCGGTCCGTCTTCCCATCATACGCCAGAACAAGTCGGCCCTCGCCTCTGAACTGGTAGCGCCACTCGACAGCAAAACCCATCCCGGCCAGAGGCGAGGACGGGTCGACCCAGAAGCCACAGTCCAGCAGCACCGGCTTCCCGAGCCTGGCCTTCACCAAGACTGTTTTACTGGTGACACTCAGGACCACTGAGGACACAGAGACGAGAGAGTCAAACTACCAAATACGACTGAGATAAGACACTTTTCCAGTTTCTGAACATCTTAGTCTTTACCATTGTTCTCCTTAGACGCTGTGGGAGCACGCATGATAGTGGAAACACCCATCTGCTTGTTGAGCCCCTGTAGTGCGGCTGAATACCAATCAGCTTGCAGGTACACGGGGCTGAAGGCAGAGTCTGTGAGTGGAGTGACCCATTTGAGGCTGGAGATCTGCGGCAGGAAGGGGTTGATCTCACACTGGGGCTTCTTGATGGAGCCTTTGGGAGGGTTGAGGGAGCGGTGGCAGAGAGTGGCAGCTGGGTCTGAGGACAGAGGAAGCAGGAGGGTAACATGTACATGGTCCTGGTTTACATAAATATTAGGCCTGCTTGAAAAGAAAACAATAAACCACAATACTTTTATTTTCTGATACATTACAGATTACAGTTAGAGAATCATGTTAAACCCACCTGTAACAAAGTAGACTCTGTCAGGGCTGATATCAGATGGAGTGTGTCGGGACTCTGCTCTGTTTGGGTCTGTTCTGACGTGAAGCAGAGATTTTTCCTGAGTCGTAGCTGCAGTTAAACCTCCTCCTCGACCGGCCTTCTCCTGCACAAACCAGCACTCCAACACTGGGCAGCTGCTGCTGCACGCTGCAGATTTAACACAAAAAATGAGTTTAACATGAGTGTAATAATCAGATTACACTAACAAAGGTCCAGAGCAATGTGTCCTCTGTGGTAGCACACAAAACATTTTACAAGAATAATCTGCTACAGTTACATTAAATAGAAGTTGGAAATAAAAGAAAACACTGATCCTCTTTGGTGAAACCAAATAGGTTGTGGCTTTTTCTCTCAAGTGTTTCCACACCTCAGAGTCGTGTTTTTACTTTATTCTCCTGCATTTTCATGTCTGACAGGACAGGCAGTATCTCAGAAATCTATGCTTATATTTCTCATTTTGATCTCTCTCTATTCTTATATAGACTCACATTTATTGAATTTTAGTTGTTTGTTTGATTAAACTAAAATGAACACAACCGCACAAGGTGTAATACCCGTTTAGTCCAGGAGAGGGCGGCGCGCACAACTGCACTGAACGCTTCACACCAAACTTCATTTAGAAATATACTGAAATTATAAAGTCCAACAATGTAAAAACAACCTTACACTGGCCTAGGACTACAATTAACACGTTTCACCACATTACTGTGTCTTGTGCTAAATTCGGCATACATATATCTTACAAAGACTGACATTTTACTGTATTTTAATAGCCTGAAATTGAAAGTTAAAGTTCAAGTTGTTTTGCACACTTCCCTCCCAAATTATACTAGACAGATGTTTAGATACATTTGCATTTAGCCGAAATAATCTACGACTCCTATGTGGATGTAAAAAGTCTTATGTAATATTCTCCAAATATGCTGCAATCAATTATATGTATATTAATACTAGCCGTGCCCATTTTTTAATGGAGTTTGGATTACCTCTTTCATGACACGAGCTACAAGCTACCACGTCCGGGTTAAAGCGTTAGATATCTTGTTAACCTGTGCATCAAAGTATTTGCTCAGTTTCGTGTATTTTGTCAGAGCAGCAAAGGAAAAACGTGGACAGGTAAACCTACCTTGTATGAGGCAGGTAACTGCGACCAGAGACAGTTTATAAATTGTAGAAAAGTCCGTCATTGTTGTTCGTCTCCCCTCGGATGTCAGATACTGTTTTCTGTTGTTATAATACGGACTAAAGCGGGTTATGATCGGCGGATTTCCCCTGCAAAACCCAGGTTCACTTTAGTTTCACTTTCACCGACCCTGACACATTAACCAGAGCAAAACAAAATCCGGTAATAATTTCAAAATAAAAGCGCAACTTGTAAGAATTTCAAATGTAAGTTGTAGAGGCTTTGAAAATAAATCAAACTAAATCAAAGAATAAAAGAAAAGAAAAATGAAAGACAAACCTTTTAATACAACCTGAAAGCAAACACTGTCTGAAATATTTTAAACTGTGCACTGAGAGGTTCTGCAGATAGGTGGCGCCCTCTGACAAGCAATAATCCACCGGGCCTCGGTCTGGACTACACAGTCTATGGTCCGGACACGATCCACTACCTTTATGCATCCTTCGTTTGCTTCCTTGGTCTCTTCTTCTTCACCTAAACCTCCTGCAGTTGAGTTTTATTATAACTACAGTCGGTTAGAGTGTGTACTCACCTGGATTATTTGCAGAATGACTCCTTTAATCCAGAAAATGGAGATTATACTGAGAAACAAGGAGACGTGTGAGGAAGCAAACTTTGAGGAAGAGAATCCGGTCAGTGTGAACCGAGGTCAGATGAGGACAAGAGAAACAGAAACGATAATAGGTCTTGAACAACCTCCATAAAACCACACATACAGCTCTTGGTTTTATCTGCCTCTCAGCAAGAGAAGTTTCCAAGTTACCAAGTTCAGTCTCTTTTTATGATGGTTATAAACTAAATTCAACACATCAAGCTCATGGTTTTCTGTGAGCCAGAGTTGGGCAGAATGTTTTTTTGTTCATGCAAATTGCAAACAAATTAGTTTTTATGATGAGAGCATCTTATTTCCATTTAATAAAATAATCAGATGAGTTATTTTTCCTTCATATGATGCAGTTTCTCTTTGATTTAAAGCCATATCCACACACTTGGTTTATGATTCAGTCTTACATGACTGAAGTTTTACTTATGCTCCTCTTTGATTAAGTCTGTACAGAAAGGTATTTCTGGGCATCAGAGGAATGTGACAGAACAAGAAGCAGAAGAGGCTTCAGTGACCTGACAGATAAATAACATAACAACCATAACCCGCTCTTTGTTCCTGGTTTGAGCGCCAATTTCTGCAAATCATGTCAGGACTGTGTGTCATCTACAGAAAAATGAAACCTAACAGACTCATCATGTTTCCCAGAACAGAGGAGTGTCCTGTTTCTGCCTGATGGTGGAGCTCTGACACTGAGTCCTGAAAAGACAGCTGTTCATAATACAGAGGTTTGATTATACCAGGTTTAGTTTGTTGCTCTGTTTGACATCAGACACAGGAACATCAGGGCCGGACAGAGAGACAGAAGGAACAAGTTTAATTCAGTTGTTTTCTGGACAGGTTCAGTGTGACGCACAACTTCTGCCTGTTACAGATAATGAAAGTATTTTGTCACTTTGAGAGACTTAATTTCTTGAAAACGACTGATCAAACCATCATTAAGGCACTTAGCACAGATTCTCTTCTATACTCTAAATCCCACTGGATAAAATGATGTGTGTGTGTTAGGAATCAAACACTGACAGTCAAATTGCCTGCAGCGACTACCTAGTCAGAGAAAGTGTGTGTGTTTGTTTGTTCGATCTTACAAAAATGGAACACACAAAATGGCAGCACTCTGTTGTTGTCAGACGGTGAGGTGTGGCACAGTGACTGTGTGTTGCAGCATGTATTTGCATGGGTGTGATACTGTGTGTGTCTTAGTTTAGGAACTTTAAAAACCACACAGCACTATGTCTCAAAGAGCTTTGCTAGATTTTTAAGCGCAAAAAATAAATTATCTCTAATTTTTTTTAAAAAGAGAAGACAATGCAGTCAAACCTCTGTCCAGTTAAATTTAAATTCCTCATTCTGTTGCAGGAATGGTTTGATATGCAGACAAAGCTTTCACTCTTTCTCTCACACTTTGTAATTCAAGTTGTAAACCAGACAAGAAGCTTCACTGACAAACAGACAGATTAAAAAGCTCAGTAACAGAGGGGATAAGTACTTGGTTCTTCTAACATTTGAGAGAGAGATAACCAGTTCTGCAGCTTTCAGTTTGAATTCAAAACAAGAGGAGAAGGAAACAGAGATCTCTTAATCAACAACACTGTACAGTACAGTGTGAGTGATTTACACACCTACAGTGTAAGCTGCTTATTTTAACATCCTATTCCTTCTTTTGACTTTTATTTTCGGTTAAAATAAAAAGATAGAAAACTGAAGATGTTTTCTGTGAAACATAGGCTGAGATCTACTGTTTTGCTCAGATGATGAGATGACCATGAGAGATGGCCAGGTTGAAGCCAGAGCTCACTTTATGGTGGGATAGAAATTAGAATCTAGTTCAGCTTTTTCCTCATGGTATGGTTCTGTACAAAGGTTTATTATTGTGTTTAGTTATGGTAAGAAACTATCTATAATAAGCTGGTGATAGTTTGTGGATGTGCAGACAGTAAGACAGAAACAGTGTCTTTATTATTTTTAAAATAATTTTTATTGACAACATTACTAGCAGTTTTCTGTGTAGTAGCATGTACCTACTATAATCCAATATGTTTAGTTTCACCGTTTACAGACCATAATTACCCAGTATAATTGGTGCTGTGTGGAGTTGACTGTAGCCAGTGGTCAGCTATGGACAGGCCACCCTCATCACTGTGTTTTTATTCAGTCTGTAAAGTGTGCAGAGACACTGAGTGATGTTGCACCGTAGGTAAACTGAAGATGAAGAGTAAATAACATTGAGAAAACGTATTGCAATGGAACTGTCTCGCCCTTACACATTTTTGTGTTGCAGAGTGGTTAAATGCTGTGTGCATACGTCTGTTTATTCACACTCTTTCAGCTCCATTAGTTTCACTTTCGTCAACAACCTGATTTCTTGATTTTCACCTAGATACTGATGACGCACACGTTGTTTTGAATTGCTAATGGTCAGAATCAGGCTGGTGCGCCATGTTTCATGTTAGTTGAGCTGAATCGATGAAGGAAACGAGGTAGATCGTGGCGAACTTAAAATGACTTGATATTAAATGTCTTTCTTTGACTCATTGTCATATCAAAATGAGACGTGTTATTTTGTTCCTGTTCCTGTGCCACGCTGCATCTGCAGGTAAGATTCATAAAAACGTTTAATAGCTACAACTGAACTTTAAAGATGAAGCGATGGCGTCTCGGAGTCGCTTGTTAAAGCGGAAATAAACTCCGTCAAACTTTGTTATATAGGCAGCCGTTTGTTTCTGGACGAGTCAAAACTTAGACATAAGAACAGTTTGTTTGGGAAAAATAGTTGAAATCAGTTTCATGATATAATTTTCTGACATCTTCATCTTGATATAGAAATATGGCATTTGAAATAACCAGACTGATGCACTGTTATGCATTAACCTACAAACTATTTTTGTTGTTTTAATTCTTACCTGCTCAGATTTAGTGTTTTGTACAATGATACAAACTGAGTGAAATGATGAAACAATAGATCCGATATATTACAACGTGATCTCATTCAAACTGTTGATGAGTGATAATAGTGAGTTATCATTATTGGTGTAATGGATCAAACATCAGTGGGTAAATAAAGCTACATTCATCTAAAATGATCAGATCTATTTGTGAGGAAAGTTAAATGTGAACAGTTGGTATGAAGACTATGAAAGTGTTTGTTTAAATCATAAACCTTTCATTTGTCTTTGAGTCATTAGTTCATGACTGCAGATTTTAATATCTCTTGTGCAATTACAGAATTTTCTCATATTGTCCACAGCCTTACCCAGTTTGTTTTACCACTACAGCAAGTTTGTGTCTGAGGTTTGTTGATTCTCACAGTGTAACCTGCTTTTCAAAAAAGTGACACAATGTTTTCTTTTTCCACAGTGACACATTCACTGAAGTATTTCCAAACAGCATCATCAGGAATCCCAGGCTTACCAGAGTTTGTCAGTCTGGGAATGTTAGATGGAGTGCAGATGGTTTATTATGACAGTAACATCAGGAAAGTAATTCCCAAGCAGGACTGGATGGCTGAGAATGAAGGACCTGAGTACTGGGAGAGACAGACTCAGGCCTCCATTGGTGCTGAGCAGATCTTCAAAGTTAACATTGAAACTGCCAAGAATCGCTTCAATCAGACTGGAGGTGAGTAGAGCTCAGTCATTAGAAAACCAAAAAAAAATATCTGTGACATTGATATCAATGTTCACACACTCTTTTCTCTCTCTGTCTCACACACATACACACACATGCACATGTACTATAGAATAATATCAATACTAAAATAATGATTAAAAGTCAATGAAAAAAAATGAGTGGAAGTCACGCCCTTATGAGGAAAGTATTTCATTTGTCCTCAGGGTTTTGTTTTAAATGTATTTTCATATTGGGTTAAGGATATCTTTTGTTTGTTAATAAAAAGAGATTTGAGAAATATTTAATTATCTATTTCAATCTGTAATGAGCAAAAGGGAAATAGGTTGTTATTTTTGTCATAATAACAGAATGAGGCTACCTGGCAAAGGTAGAGTTTCTTAATTAGAGTATAAGTCAAAATAATATATCCTAATTCAAACTGTCAGATGAATGGATGTTCTGTCAGTGTGTCCTCAGAAGGTGTAGTAACATACACGTCTGTAACTGAGTTTGCAGGGTATATAATCTTTCATTTCTTTCACTTGATATAGAATAAAGTATGTTAGAGGCTAAAAACAGTTTTTTAAAATCCAGTTTATCTAGCCAAGATAATTGGCAATAAATGTTGCCCTTAAGAGAATGTATGTCTTTGTGGAACTTCAGAAAACTCAACTATGTTTTATTAACACAGATTCAGTTGTTTGGTTCCTTCATTTATACACCTGAATGAAACACACCTTACTAAGTCAGACCACTGGCTGCTGCATTTTAACGCACCAGATCAGATTTTAGCCTGAGCACAGCATGTGAGAAATGTTAATTTAAGATATTCCCACATGTTGTCAGGCCTCAGTGATACATGAACATTATTTGAATGTTTCCTTTATAGATAGAAACATTGTGTTAGAGCAGATTCAGTCAGTGATCCTCCAGAGGCTGATGATCCAGAGATCCAGGCTGCTCTTCAGAAATGTTCATTTAATTTACTAACAAAAATAACATCTGTAGAATCAACTGTAAACATCTGGGTACAATGAAGTCTTTTAACAATCCAAGTTACTCTAAGGTTATTATATTGATGTTTAATCAGAAAGTTTGATCTAAAACAGGTGAGGTTTAAGAGAAGTTAAAGCAGCATTACTCCACACAAACATCCTCTTCAGACTCTTGTAATATCCAGGTCTAAGATTTACCAGTTCCAGTCAACACATGCTGAGGCTGGAATAAAAACCAGTCAGCAAATGCAACAATTACAACCTGACTGAGAGAAATATAAACCATCTGAAATCAAGAAATACATCATTAAAATAAACTGTCAATAACTGGGTCAGACACATCAAGCTACAGTATTTAGCTTTGTTAGCTTGTTAGCTGAGAAAAAATCAGTCACAAAGCAGCATCAGTGAGTGTGAGCTTTAATTACTGTGACTAACTGAACTGATAACAACTCAACAAGAAAAATACTAAACAGCTCAGTTAGATTAAACTTACTGTCAAACTGTGATTAAAGAAGAAAATCCCTCCAGTTCTGCACCACAAAGGTTAGCTTAAACCTCCATCACATTCTCTAATATTCTTCTATTTGCTACTTTTGACTATTTTAGTATTATTAAAAATTAAATAGTGACTGGTGTTGTAAGTAAGAAGTAATTTGAGGGTTTTACAGTAAATGGTAACTTAATTAATTAAACACAGATGAATCAGTGATTAAAATAACCATAATTTCATCCTTAAATATTCAGTGGATCTACAGATGATATTAGATCAGATCAACTGACCACAGTGTGTTGATCAGCTGTTGGTTGTATTGAATGATTGACAGGTGGATGGACCAATCAGGACACAGACTGCCTCCCAGTCTCCATAATGGTCCTGCTGGTCTCTGCCTTATTCTGAGCAGTTGTAGTAACACACTGCTGAACAGGACACTGTCCTGGTGGAGCAGGTGGAGTCTACTGACTGATCCTGGACTGAAACTCTCCTGAGATCTCACTCTGTCTCTGTCTCTGTCTCTGTCTCAGGTGTCCACATCGCCCAGAGGATGTTTGGTTGTGAGTGGGACAATGAGACTGCAGAGGTCAGTGGTTATTATCAAGACAGTTATGATGGAGAAGACTTCATAGTTTTTGACCTGAAGACAGAGACATGGATCGCTCCAAAACCACAGGCTGTCATCACCAAACTCAAGTGGGACAATAACAAAGCTTCGATCGCTCAGTGGAAGAACTACCTGACCCAGGTTTGTCCTGAGTGGCTGAAGAAGTATGTGGACTATGGGAGGAGCTCTCTGCTGAGAACAGGTAGAATCACATGACCTGATGCAGTTTCATGAACAACAATCCTCACATGTCTCAGTAACAGTAACATTATAATAAATATGAACCAACATACAGAGACCTACTGTGTCTACTCAATAATGATCTAATTTTTTCTTATATATTTATCACTTCTCTTTTCCACCACTTTTGTCTTCCTCTCTGCCTCATTTCTTTCTGCTTTAATGTCTCTTTTACTCTTTTCAACCTCTGTCTCTTCACCTCTGCCCTCTCTAACCTGTCTCTCACTCCTTCCTCACATGTCTTCATCTGTCTTTTTCTCCTCTGTCCCACCCACCCTTTCTTTTCTTAATTACATTTGACATATATGTTGAAATGTGTAACTAAGACATTAAAAATACATTACATTAAAAAGGAATGGTAATGTTAGTGCAGTAAATTATAATAAATAAACTGTAATCTGTTTTTTCTCCCTCTCTCCAGCCCTTCCCTCAGTGTCTCTCCTCCAGAAGACTCCCTCCTCTCCAGTCAGCTGCCACGCTACAGGTTTCTACCCTGACAGAGCCATGATGTTCTGGAGGAAAGATGGAGAGGAGCTTCATGAGGACGTGGACCGAGGAGAGATCCTCCCCAACCATGATGGAACCTTCCAGATGAGAGCTGACCTGAACATTTCATCAGTCTCACCTGAAGACTGGAGGAGGTACGACTGTGTGTTTCAGCTCTCTGGTGTGAAGGAGGACATCATCACCAAACTGGACCAAGCAGAGATCAGGACCAACAGGGGTAAGAGAGAGATCAGAGGTGATGTGTGGTGGTTTCTTTTTGGATTATTATGTTAGTGGAGAGATGAGAGGACATTTCAGATGTGATTGTTTTCTTTTTATCCTCAACAGAGACGTCCAGTGATGTGACCGTCTTCATCATCGCTGCAGTGGTTGTAGTTTCTCTCGTCCTCATCATCATCATCGTCATTGGATTTGTGGTTTACAAAACAAAGAAAGGTGAGAGAAACAAAATTTTCTATTTTGACTTTAGTCTTTCAATTAATAATTGTTCAGAGTGCAAAATGAATCAAACCTCAGGTCTCTTCACACCACAGTTTGTCCTTACGTTCTAAACTGGTCAAAGATGCTGAATTGAGAGTAACATCAAAGAACAACAGAGATCAGTATAAGCAGAAGACTCAGAACCACAGTGTCATGATAATATGACCAGAGCTTGAGGTATTTTTTAGCCAATTTCAGTGATTAGTGGCGTCAGGTTTATCAGTGGAGAGAATTTATTTTGGAACTTGTAACTGTGACGTCTGAAATCATCTGTCTTTTCTTTTTATTTCAGGGAAATCAGAGAAATCCTCTCAACAAAGTGAGTGGAACTTTTTATTGTGTTTTACATTTTAGACTTTGCCACTTTCAGACAAACCCCCCTTACTCTTAATGTAGAGGCAATTTAACATGTTGGTCTCATGTCTCAATGAGCACCTGAGTCACTTTTATTATATAAAGATCAAGAAGGAAATTTTACTGCATCAGATCCAGTCACATTCCAACTGAATTTGAATAAATATCCATCAATTTACTCGAATTTGGTTTAAATTGATTTGTTTTATTTTTCTCTTCAGACTCAGACACTTCTTCATGTATCTCTGATGATTCTGCAAAAGAAAGTGACAAAGCACTGATGAAAGGTAACAGCTCTGTCCAACACT
This sequence comes from Lates calcarifer, assembly GCF_001640805.2. Classification (NCBI taxonomy): domain Eukaryota; kingdom Metazoa; phylum Chordata; class Actinopteri; family Centropomidae; genus Lates; species Lates calcarifer. The sequence goes on along the minus strand of NW_026115463.1, from coordinate 51,022 downwards.
TCAACTGTATATACAGCATCCAGATGATGTTTAAACTGTCTGTATTTATATATTTAAATATATATCTGTTTATCTGACTGTGACTTTTTCTATAATTTACGTTTTCGTCTAATGTGACTTGTTAAAATTATTTTGTCTCTTTCTATTCAGAGCCAGACACACTTTCATATAATTCTTACCATTCCACCGGAGCAAGTATAGGCAGCACCACACCACTGATGAAAAGGTAACACACGTCTCTGTCTGACTCCTGTATCCACTGCATACAACCATCTCAGCGTTGTACTACATGTTAAAAGCAAATCTTATTTATGCACATTTTGAGCCATTTTAAGTGTTCATTCTTTGATCCCAGTGATCTCACACATTTCTATTTTGATACATTTTGCATTTTTGAAAACATTTTTGCACTGTTCATTAATAAACTTTATCTTTTCAAACAGATAAGTGACAGTTTGAAGAGGAGGGTGAACTCCGCTCTATAATAATCTGCAACATTGAACTACAGCAAAGACAATCTGTAATCTATATACAAAACATACACAAAAGCATCACACCACCCAAATGGACTCACTATCATTTACATGGAAAAAAAACATTATGCAATGAGTCTGGACTAATCAACAGTTTTATATAAAAATGAATAAAAGTAATAAGTCTAATGTTACATGTGTAAAGAATTATCACCAACTCTGCAGCAGCTCTACACAATATTTTAGTGACTTTCAGCTCATTGTTTTGGTTCAGTCTCCTAAACTGTGATAAACAGCAGATTTATAGACACAGCTGTTCTCTGAAGATGTGATTTAACCTCTGTTCAGTAATGACAGACACAGTTAGCAGCTAGCTGATGATTAGCAGGTAAAGAGCCACATGTTTCTGTCAGGAGGTGGAGGTGAAGTTGTAGCAGTAGATACATGTTACTGTGATCAAACTGTGGACAAAACAATGTCGGCAAAAATGTAAATACAAACACATTTATTGTGCTTCACATTACATAGATGTTGAGGTTTGGGTGTTCACATTTTGATATGGACAGATACAGTCACTTTTAAGATTATTATATTATATTATATTATATATTTTTATTTATTGTGCTTCTATGTTTTAAACTGGTAGATTTTGATAGAACTGATAGAACTATCAGATGGTGGATGTATCTATGAAATCATAAAGTTATTTTTTTTCACAATTTCCTTCTTTTGCCATCAAATTTTGCATTTATCTGGTATATTTTTTTTTTTGTTTGGTGAAGAAAAGAAAAGTTACTTCATGATTTCTGTATATTTTGGTGTTTGGTGTAAAAGATTCTTACATTTATATTAAGTGAGTTGGTAAAATCTGTGGGATGTTTCTACTGGAATAATGGAAGAGATTTTGCATAATGACAAACAGTTATCAACTAGATGATTCACATTTATTGTGTTTAGACTGTTACATGATTCATGATGCCTTTTTGACTCTTTCTCTCATTATATAACAAATGTCAGGTTTTGGGTGTTTGTGTGAAGACATTTTGTGAAACCTATGCATTTATCTGTTGTAAAATAAGTTTATGATTTCTTTTGTTTTGGTGTTTCATATAAAAGATTAGATATTTATACTGAGTGGGTTAATAGAATATCTGGGGTATTTCTGCTCAGTTTCTGTCAATGAATGCACAAGCTTTCAGATTCTAACATGGATTTGTTAAATGGTGGAATGTAAAATTTCTATCTGCGGTTTTACAAGTCAATAAAACATCTAATATAATAAATGCAAGTCTCGCCTCTACTTCCTGACGTTGGTTCTCCCATCTGTGACTGCAGCCTGATTTTTAACTATTCACCCAGACCAAGTGAAGAGGCTCTGAAGGTTGGGACTTGTAACAAAACAAAACTGTATTTAACAACAGAATCTTTAACAGTTTTTTGTGTTTATTGTATATTTTCTGTAAAAACAGCCCTTTTATGTCTGGACTACATTTATATCACTTTTATACAAAGTGCGTTCCAGTTTGCTGCTTATTTACATTCACTGGGTGAACTGACCCACAGTCAGTTATTTGAGGGGTAATGTTATCAAAGGTGTTATTGAACATTTCAAATATGTGTTTCAAAAGCTTAACATTATTTAATCACATGTCCCAGCGTGTCTCACACTGTTTCCTCTTCTTTCTCACCTTTTTAAAATGTAGTGAAACTTTCTGGGACTGTCATGAAATTCAGAAGATCTGTTTTGACAAATGGCGGTGGTTATCAGAAATACTGGGAATGAAGCTGAAGTTGAAATATAATCAGTTTGATTTCATTTTCACACTGAAACATCTATTCATGTGTTGTTGTTGATGTTTTGTTATTTTTATTTCTCTTCCGGTATTAAACTCAGTTTAACCCAGATATAAGTGACGCGACGCACACAGTAAATCATCATTGGCTCAGATGTGAATTTCCGTGTTTCTGTCTCAGAGGATGGATTGTAGACATAGCAGCGTCTTCTCATCCAGCTTCTCCCAGTGTTGGCAGTGAGAGTGCGGTTATATATATATATAATGTTTGTTCAGGGTAGTTATAGTATCTGTATAGATTTAGAGTCACATGGAAGCTATTTAAAAATGCATTTACCTTGTATTCAAATATTTATTTAAAATAGATAAATCACACATTAGCAGTCAAAGCAGGTCTTCTGCATTTTCAGTAATATGAGCAGGTTAGCAGAGCAGGAAGGAGCTGAGAATAACTCTGGCTGTGTGTGATTTAAATGTTGATTTGTTGATGGTCCCTGAGGGAAACAGCTGTGGTTCAGACTGAGATCTCAGCCGTGAACTAACGGTCCTGTCACAGCTGACACTGGGTGAAGCTGAGTGAGAAGACGCTGCTGGTTTCACACTGAATGTCCAGTTTAAACTGATCCACAGCTGGATCCTCAGCCTCCTCCACCGGACAGAAACACACGAGTTCTTCTATCACAGATAAAGATCCAACACAATGAAGACTGTGATTTATCTGGTTCTTCTGGGAATAAACAGCGCAGCCTCAGGTGAGTTCAACATTTTAAATGTATCTATATACTGCAGCATGTATCAGTTTAAGGTTTACAGTGCATTCAGGAAGTATTCAGACCCCTTCAATCTTTTCACATGTTGCAGCTTTATAACTGATTGTAAATTCATCAACCTATAATCAATACCACACAATAACAAGGTCAAAACAGAATGTTAGAAATTCTTGCAAATTCATTAAAAAAGAAAAACTGATATATCATATTGACACAAGTATCCAGGCTTTTTGCTGCGACACTTTAAATTAATAAACGTAGCTCAGACGCCTCTAATTCCTCTGGATTGTTGCTGAGATGTTTCTGCAGTTTGATTGGAGTCCACCTGTGGTAGATTCAGCTGATTGGACGTGATAAGGAGAGACACACACCTGTTGATATAAGGTCTCACAGCTGACAATACATATCATAGCAAAAAAAAAGAAAAACTATACTAAAATATTTGAAATCCACTGCAACTCAAAAAATGACAATAGAAACAGAAAAGAGCAAAAAGACACACTTCAAACTGTGAACATGTTCTAGGTTTATCTTCAAGAAGTTATAGAGTTTAAATTTTAATCCTGAACCTCAAGGAAGAGCCATGAGTAAACACTGGTCAGAATAAGTTAGAGGCCATAAAAAACATTGGAAATATTTGGTTTATTAACCTCACAGCAGAGATCATTAGAACGTCTGACTGTGATCATTAAAACTAAAATCACCACTTTGTCTTTCAGTGATTCACTCTCTGAAGTATTTCTACACTGGTTCCTCTCACGTCCCAAACTTCCCAGAGTTTGTGTCTGTCGGTTCGGTTGATGAAGTTCAGATGATTCGCTACGACAGCAGCACAGAGACGGCAGAACCCAAACAGGACTGGATGAAGAAAGTCACCGAGGATAACCCAGAGTACTTGGCAGGTGAAGCTGAGCACTGGAGCCGTATCCAGCAGGCCTTCAAAGCCAACATTCAAACTGCAAAGCAGCGCTTCAACCAAACTGCAGGTTTGTTTGTTTGTTTCAGTTCTCGTTTTTTAAACAGCAACATGTTTTTTTACCTGCTGTGTTTCAAATTAATACACACACACACACACACACACACAGATTCAACACACTCATTACTGATACCGGATGCTGCTACACTGCACTGACAGTGTTTCTGTTTATCTCACCCACAGTAACTGACAGAGATTATAAACAGTGTATTTGTGGTAGTCAGTGTGTCTGTGTCCATAATGATCTTATATGATGTGAGATGATTAATCAGTTAATCCACTTATTGATCACCAGGTGTTCACATCGCCCAGAGGATGTTTGGCTGTGAGTGGGACAATGAGACTGGAGAGGTTAAAGGTTACGATCAACATGGTTACGATGGAGAAGACTTCATAGTTTTTGACCTGAAGACAGAGACGTGGATCGCTCCAAAACCACAGGCTGTCATCACCAAACTCAAGTGGGACGATAACAAAGCTTCGATCGCTCAGTGGAAGAACTACCTGACCCAGGTTTGTCCTGAGTGGCTGAAGAAGTATGTGAACTATGGGAGGAGCTCTCTGCTGAGAACAGGTAGAATCACACCTTTTCCCTCGTTCTCTCTCTGTCACTTTCTCTCACATATTTATCACCACTCTTTTCTCCATATTAGTATGATTTAGTTTCTCTCTCCAGCCCTTCCCTCAGTGTCTCTCCTCCAGAAGACTCCCTCCTCTCCAGTCAGCTGCCACGCTACAGGTTTCTACCCTGACAGAGCCATGATGTTCTGGAGGAAAGATGGAGAGGAGCTTCATGAGGACGTGGACCGAGGAGAGATCCTCCCCAACAATGATGGAACCTTCCAGATGAGAGCTGACCTGAACATTTCATCAGTCTCACCTGAAGACTGGAGGAGGTACGACTGTGTGTTTCAGCTCTCTGGAGTGAAGGAGGACATCATCACCAAACTGGACAAAGCAGAGATCAGGACCAACTGGGGAAAAACTGGAATCAGAGGTGAGCTTTTTGGATTATTATGTTAGTGGAGAGATGAGAGGACATTTCAGATGTGATTATTTCCTTTTATCCTCAACAGAGACGTCCAGTGATGTGACCGTCCCCATCACTGCTGCAGTGGTTGTAGTCGCTCTCGTCCTCTTTGCTGTCAGTGGATTCGTGGTTTACAAAACAAAGAAAGGTGAAAAAACCAAGTTAATAATTGTTCAGATTGTGAAACAAGCCTCAGGTCCCTTCACACCACAGTTTATCTTTTCTTTCTAAACTGATCAAAGATGCTTGTGACGTCTGAAATCATCTGTGTTGTTTTTATTTCAGGGAAATCAGAGAAATCCTCTCAGCAAAGTGAGACCTCTTCTCACAGTTCAGATAATTCTGCAAAGGGAAGTGACAAAGGTAACTAACAGCTCTGACCCTTCACCTGTATGCAGCACCTGCAGGTGAAGTGTCTGTCTGACTCTTTCTATAATGTCCATTTTCATCTCATGTGACTGTTCAGATGTTTGTGTTTTCTTCTTCTTTTCAGAGCCGGACACTTTGTCATTTAACTACAATAATAATTCCTCTACAGAAAGTGCAGACAGCAACAAACCACTGATGAAAAGGTAACACACGTCTGTGTCTGACTCCTGTATCCACTGATACTGTTTTCAAAAGATTTCTGCACTGTTCACTAATTAATGTTTGTTTATCTGTTCACACAGATGAGACAGTTTGAAGAGGAGGGTGAACTCCGCTCTGTGAGGAACTGTTTTCTGTTCAGTCTCCTAAACTGTGATAAACAGCAGATTTATAGACACAGCTGTTCTCTGATGATGTGATTTAACCTCTGTTCAGTAATGACAGACACAGTTAGCAGCTAGCTGATGATTAGCAGGTAAAGAGCCACATGTTTCTGTCAGGAGGTGGAGGTGAAGTTGTAGCTGTAGATACATGTTACTGTGATCAAACTGTGGACAAAACAATGTCTGCAAAAATGTAAATATAAACATTTATTCACATTTATTGTTCTTCACATTATATAGATGTTGAGGTTTAAGTCTTCACATTTTAATAGATACACAGACCTCCACACACATTTACATCAGTCAGTTTAAGATTTATTTTACAACTGTGCCTCTGTGTTTTAAACTGGTTAAATTACATCTATCAGATTTCTGAAGTCATCCGTTTGTCATCATTTTTTTCTGTTGTAACTGTGTTTTTGTTTGATGAAGAAAAGTTACTTCATGATTTCTGTATTTTATGGTGTTTGGTGTAAAAGATTCTTACATTTATTTTAAGTGAGTTGGTAAAATCTGTGGATGTTTCTACTTTTCTTTAATGAATGTATGAGATTCAGAATAATGACATAAACTGACCCGATGAGATGCTTTGTAAAGTTTTTGTTAAATGATTGACTGTAAAGTTTGTTTGTGTCTGTTGGTTTTCATGGATTCTAATAGATCACGTGCACGTGTTGCCTTTAAATCCTGACGTGTGTCCACTGACTCATCACCGCTACACGTCACGAGTCCAATCATCCAATCACAGTTCTCCCCAAAATGGCGGTGAGGTTGAAACAGGGTCTCAGAGCCGCAGTGTTTGAGAGATGAAGAGAAACACCGGCTTTGTTCTCGGTATCAGTCCGCGTCTTCAGTCCGCGTTACTGCCGCTGATTGTGGACAACAAGGAAACAGTCCTCTCCTCTGGACTCGGTCAGTTGATGTGTATTTTACTCTGGATGTGTTTTAACCAGTCGGAGAATAACGTGGAGTTGCGGGTCTCTGCGGAGCTACAGCTGACTGCAGACCGGACCCACTGACCAGTCCACGGTACCGTGAGTACCCGGTGTATTTACTGTAAACAGTACTGTTTGAACGGTGTTCACAGACGCTGAGGTTTTACCTGAGGGCTCCGGGGTTGGTTGTTTTGGGTGGATCCGGTAAAACCCGGATGGGACTTTTGCTTTGACTTCGCTTTACCTGCACAAACTAGACTGGACTGTATTCAGGGTTGGGTGAAAATCATTTCTGTATCGAGTACACTGAACTCGGTCGTTCTCTGTCTCTTTACAGACTTTACAAATGTAGTGTCTGAAGTTACACATACGTTTTTCTATTTTTTGGGGTCATGTTTAGGTTGATAGCCTGGAACATAAATCTGTAAGTGCTAGGAACAGGGGTCTCTGTCCCTTCTTTCCTCTCTGTTTCTCTTGGAAAAATAGGACCTTGAGTAAGGTCTGTGTGTGTGTGATACTAGATTCAACATGTTAGTCTGTAAAACAACAGAGAGATGATCCAGATGAATCACGTGTGAGGTGAAAACAGAAAAACTAAGACGTTTAACATTTCTTCTTGTTTCTGTATTAACACGACACCAGTGAAGATCAGAAGAAGATGATGGAAAACAACTAATGAGTCTGTCATCAAAAAATAATTTGTTCTCAGGAGTTTGTTTCTGACGTTTCTGATGAAATGTGCATTAGTTTCTCATTGTTTCATGTGTGCTATTTCACACAGCTTTTTTTTTTTTTTTTTTTTTTTTTTTTTTGTTAAATGTATGACAATCAGTCCATGTAAATAACATCTGGAGTGTAATATCCCCCAAACTTGTACAGGTTAGGGTTTTAAAAGTGAGTAAAGTGCTTCTGAATCATTTATTTGTTTCAAAACATAAAAGTCATTCTGCTTTTATTAGTTGTATATTTAGGTTTAATGAAGCAGTGCAGCAAATAATCGATATGTTTTCAGTTTAATAAATACATTTGACCAGGGTCAGTTATCATGATAATTTAATAAACTGACACCTACATAAAATCATGTGACTTTCTATCATCAACTTTAAGGGACGATACATCATCTGTCCAGAGGGGGCGCTGTCACACATTTTACTCCTTTCTAAAGGTAAACTCTGGAGTGAGCAGGTACAAATTAAGGCAGAGTTCAAGCCTCATGTTGCTGAAATGTCCTTGAGAAAGACTGATGTTCCAACCAGCTCTAAGACCGGTCTGTAGTTGAGTCTACCTGTGGGGGAAAAAAAGACAAAAGAGAATTTCCCCACATACTTGGAGGAAAAAATCAGAATATATATGTATGAAAAATAACTTCAGATTCATGATATGCTCGATATCAAAGCTTCATTTTGTCCTGACAATGTCAGACAAAGTGAAGATTGATTGACTTTGCTGACAGAAAACAACATTATATAAAATGGTAGAGGAGTCTAATGTTCTTACTGGGGGCTGGGAATCACAGTCATAATACTACAGTAAAAATTTTTTTGTCTGTAATAAGATCACAACACAGGAGATCTGAGTCAAACAGTATTAGAAACACATCTGTGATAAATCATGAATATATCAAATATATTTTGAATTCTGAAAACAAAATAGGTGTTTTACAAAGCTGGAATCAAACCTGCGCTGTATTTATTCACCGCACTATGAAGTGTTCTCAGATTTTTACAGACAGTTCAGATGAAACTAGTCTCAGCATTTTTGGCACAACATGAACATTTGCAAATATTTCAATGTACAACAGATATAAACTGACAAAAGTGAGCCAGAAAAACAAAACATAACAGAGTTTAAATGTCAGTGTTCAGGACACCTCTGCCTCTTTAATGCATCAGAAGCGTTTGTGATTTTCGTGTCAGATTATTAATATCAAAAAACACTAGCCTGTGTGATGTTGATATATCATTATATTTTGATTATTTGTTACATGACCTGCCGCCTGATTCAGATTTTGGCTTTTTACAAAGTATTAACTCACCTCTGCTCATCTCAACTCGCTGTAACTGTGCCACAGCAATAAGAAAGTGAAAACAGGCTCAGGTGTCCAAACATCAACAGTGGTGTTACATTTCTCTCTTTCAGGCAGTTTTCAGTGTCGGCCTGCACACTGAGCTGATCTGATGTTTGCCTCTCTGATTCAGCTTTGGTTTAATTTATTAGATGTTTGTTTTCATATCAAAAGTTTGAACAATAGAAACTACAGTTTGATTAAAATTATATTATTACATTATGTGTCTTGTATTTTGTATCATGGCACATATACTTAACATAATGATATGGACTTAAAGAGGATGAGCTGCTTTTCTTAAAACCACAAGCTGTAAGTGCAAATCTACAAAACTATTTCAAGTCAGTACGTTGCTAATAAATGGATGGCCTCCACACTGCTGCAGATCAGGTTTGAACCACAGGGGGGAGCACTCTACCACATTTAGTTACTGTAACATCAGTGAGACCAACTTTATATTCTCATGAGAACAGTTGTTTTTTATTCAAGGACAATCACACAGTAAAAACAACAAGAGTGCGACAGTTCTGAATTTCCCACCAGCTCCACAGAACTGATCCATAGGTGACTCCTCAGGGTAATCAGTACATTTCTGCACATTATATTACATAACCAAATGTTTTACAAGGTGTGAGCCGCACTAAACTGTGACTTTAGTAAAGTGAAGAACATCACATTACTGTCAAACATTGTCTCCCCATCCTCCCATACAGGCTAAAATCAGCTAAGTGTACTTTCACTTTCGTTAACAACCTTCATGGGTAAATTTAACCCAGATTTAAGTGACGCTGGGCTTTTCCTAAATTCCTATTGGCCCAGATGGAGGCTGATATCACACGCTCCTCAGACGTTTCTCTCAGTTGAGCGGTGGTTTTAGCAGTGATAGTACCACGTCCTTCTCGACAACTTTGTGGCTGGTAAACAAGACTAACCTTTGTATTTATTGTCAGTCTATCAAAGATTTAGAGACTACTGAAGACGATGAAGACTGTTCTTGCTCTGAGTGTGATTCTTCTGGGAATCCAGGCCGCGGCAGCTGGTGAGTTGATAGTTAATAGAATAATTATGATTTTAAAAAAAATAATAGCAGTATTAATACTACAGATGGTTGTTTCTACCATGTATGCATCTACAAATCGAAAGTGTTTCGAAATTTCAGGACTTTGAAAATAATAACACATTTTATAAACCCAAATATTGACACCGATATAACTACTGAATGTCTTCCAATAGGAAAGTGCGTCTGTGTGACTCGGTGCTGAATTAATGATTCACTGTTAAGGCTTTAAGATGAAACTCATACATGAAACTGTGAAATATTGACTATTCTGAAAATATATTTATGAAAGATTTGATTTAAGAGAAATGCTCCACTTAGGCTGAAATCCAGATTTTGTTTCAACATTATTGAAAAGTAATGAAGGCCTACTGTACTGTATATCAATACTGTCAAGTGACTGTAGCTGAAGAGTTTATCTTGTGCTGAAGATTTACTTAAAAAAAAAAAAAAACTTTTTGTATGTTCAAATTACCGATGGCCATAGTGTTTAGTCGTTTTAATTCATTTTTGCTCAGATTTAGTGTTGTGTTAAACAGTGAATTGAGTAGACAATAGGATCATATATTACAATGTGATCCCGTTCAAACTGATGATGAATGATAATGATGAGTTATCACTCAACTTTTTTGGTGTAGTGGATCAAACATCAATGGGTAAATAAAGCTGTATTTATCTAAAGTGTACATCTACTTGTTAGGAAAGCTCAGTGTAAATAGTTACGGAAACTATAAAACATTTTTTTTTTAAATAAGCCTTTCATCTGTCCTTGAGTAATTAGTTCATTACTACTGATTTTAAGTCTGATATTTTCTGCAGCCTTCGTCAATTTGTTTTACCATTGCAGCAAGTTTGTGTTTGAAGTTTGCTGATTCCCTCAGTGTAACCTGCATTCAAATGTGTGTTTTCTTTTTCCACAGTGAGACATTCGCTGCAGTACTTCTACACAGCATCAGCAGGAATCACAGGCTTTCCAGAGTTTGTGACTGTGGGCATGGTAGATAAGCAGCCTTTCACTTACTATGACAGTGTCATTAAAAAAGAGATTCCCAAGCAGGACTGGATTGCCAAGACTGAAGGACCTGAGTACTGGGAGAGACAGACTCAGGCCTCCATTGGTTCTGAGCAGACCTTCAAAGCTAACATTGAAACTGCCAAGAATCGCTTCAATCAGACTGGAGGTGAGTAGAGCACAGTCATTAAAAAACCTTTCAGAAACATTTGTGACATTGATATCAATGTTCACACACTCTCTTTACTCTCTCTCTGTCACCCACACACACACAGCTGATGTGTCTACTGCTCCTTGTATCGTATTCAAATGTCTTCTACTTTATTTAAACTTTTATTGAACATTATTTACTTTCTTTTTTGCTGATACTTATTTATTTTTTAAAGGATATGGTGTTTAAAACTTACTTTCACTTTAATTAAAATTAAAGGTCAGTGATAACAAATGGAAGCCACACTCATATGAGGAAAGCATATAATTTGTCTAAAGGGTTTTGTTTTAAAATATATTTTTATATTGAACATCTTTTGTATTATTTTTAAAAAAACAAAACAAAACAAAGAAAACAAAAACATAAAAACAACAAGAGATTTAAGAACTCAATCCATTTTCAATCTGTAAAGTGAGGCTTCATGGCAAAAGTAAAGTTTCTTAATTAAAGTCAAAATAATATGTGCTTATTTAAAGTGACAGTGTGTCCTCAGAAGGTGTAGTAACTATTAACATACAAACGTCTGTTACTGAGTTTGCAGGGTATGTTATCTTTGTGTATATAATCTTTAATTTGCACTGCACAGTCAAAAGACAGTAGTTTTTTTTAAAATCCAGTTTATCTGTCTAATATAATCGCCAGTAAATGTTGCCCTTAAGAGAATTTCTTGTGGAATTTATGTGGAATGCTTTAAAGCTCAAACATTGACGGACACAGGTTCAGTTGTTTGGTATGAAACATTTCCTTCATTTATACACCTGATTGAAACTCACATTACAGAGACTGAAGACTGGCTGCTGTATTTTAATGCACCAGATTAGATCAGAATAACTCTACTGAACTTCCCATAGTGAGTTAGTTCACAATAACTTTATTGTAGAAACCTGTTTATCACAACAGCTTTACAGCATACAGCTGATAGAGGAGAATTACTTTGTGGTTCCTTAAACTACAGAGCAGGACAGTCCTCATACGACAGCAGTAACAGCAACTGACCACAGTGAGTTGGTCAGCTGTTTAATACACCTGACTGACAGGATGACACTGAAAACATCTCATTCAGATCACAGGATAAAATATTTAACTGTGCGACTGTAATGTACTGACCACAGTTTGTCCAACCTGTAATAAATATATATCAGAACTACTGATTAAATTGTATTAAAATGATTTGAATGCAGTGTGTCTATGCTATAAATGTGTGTAGTGGTGAAATCATTTGTCAAGTAATCAGTTAATCAGAAAATTAATGAACAACAACTTTGATAATAATCACTCATCAAGCAAAATACTGAAAACAAAATATTTGCTGGTTCTAGTTTTTTAAGTACGAGAATTTACTTTTCTCTGTTCTGTGTATTTGTAAATTAAATACAGTTCAGTGATATGTTGGACAAATGTTGATAAAAAACTAAACTTTGAAAACCAACAATCTGTGTTTTTTAGTAGTACTATTATTCAAAGATACAACTTTTTCTTTCAACATAAGATACTGCTGAATTCTTCTGGCACAGTCTCCAGTGTTTTTCAGAGAGAAGATGGTTGGGGGAGGGAACGAGGATCAGTGGGATGAGACAGGAGAGGGAGAGATTACTTTTTCAGCTCCAGCACCTCTAAGGATATAGTTAGTTAGAGTAATTAAAAGTGATCCTACAAGAAAAGGGACCAGCAAATATTATTTAAGAATACATAATACACACACTGTAAAAACATGACATTAAATTAAATAGCAGACAGTGTAACAGCTGACAGCAGACAGCAGACAGCGTTATCATTATAGTTTCCAGTCTTCACCAACCTTCTCCATATAACTGATTATTCTGATCCATATATGAACGTCTGTCAGAGCTGGTGTCACTGATCACAGATAAAATGAGACCAATGTAAAGACAAACTGATTTGCATCAGATGGTCCTATGTTTAGCTGTCATCACCAGCACAGATCACATTACAGATCCCTTTTATACAGTAAAGTGAAATGCATGACACCTTTTATCTAACAAGTGACAAACCTAACATTTAGTAGAAACAAAAATAACAAACCTACACTCCCTGCCTCACTACAAGATCACCAACACTGATACTGTTCATCTTCTTTGTGCATGTAGATAATCCACCTGAGCACAGCATGAGAGAAATTTTAATTTAATATATTCCCACATGTTGTCAGGCCTCAGTGATACATGAACATTATTTGAATGTTTCCTTTATAGATAAAAATATTGTGTTAGAGCAGATTCAGTCAGTGATCCTCCACAGGCTGATGATCCAGAGATCCAGGCTCCTCTTCAGAAATGTTCATTTAATTTACTGACAAAAATAACATCTGTAGAATCAACTGTAAACATCTGGGTACAATGAAGTATTTTAACAATCCAAGTTACTCTAAGGTTATTATATTGATGTTTAATCATAAAGTTTGATCTAAAACAGGTGAGGTTTAAGAGAAGTTAAAGCAGCATTACTCCACACAAACATCCTCTTCAGACTCTTGTAATATCCAGGTCTAAGATTTACCAGTTCCAGTCAACACATGCTGAGGCTGGAATAAAAACCAGTCACCAAATGCAACAATTACAACCTGACTGTGAGAAATATAAACCATCTGAAATCAAGAAATACATCATTAAAATAAACTGTCAATAACTGGGTCAGACACATCAAACTACAGTATTTAGCTTCAGCTTGTTAGCTGAGAAAAAATCAGTCACAAAGCAGCATCAGTGAGTGTGAGCTTTAATTACTGTGACTAACTGAACTGATAACAAATCAACAAGAAAAATACTAAACAGCTCAGTTAGATTAAACTTACTGTCAAACTGTGATTAAAGAAGAAAATCCCTCCAGTTCTGCACCACAAAGGTTAGCTTAAACCTCCATCACATTTTCGTTAGCAACATGCTACGTTAGCTCACACCAAGAGCCTGCTCTCTGCTTTTTCAGGGATAATTTTAGCTCCTTCATGGCTGCACTTATGTAATACTTTTAACACAATTAATGATAAAAATGCACAGAGTGGTGAAAAACAGTGAAGGCAAAGTGTAACGTCAGAGCTAACTGGAAGTGTAACATTAGCTCTGTGACTTGGCCTAATGTGACCAACACCAACCTCACAGGGAAAAGTTTAAATTCAACAAAGTTTTACATGAGCAGACATTAGTTTCAATCCTCTGCTCTCCATCAGTGAAAAAATAGGAATAAAATAAAGCCTTCATGAGCCTCATACTGTGTAGCTGTGTTAACTGGTGACTCCAGTGATAATAATCTCACAGCTCAGGCAGGAGGTTTGTAAGTCATGTAACCGTCATGGACGAGTGTGTGAGGGAGGAACTGACGGCAAAGCTCACGTTAGCTGAATGAACAATGAACGAACAAATACAATCTGTTCATTTTAAATATACACAGAGCTGTGTGTGTGAAACAGCTCAATTCATCCAACACAGTCTGATTTAAAACTGACTCCACATGTGTAAAAGAAAGGACTACACTGTAACTGTGCACATTTTCAACACATTTCCTTCTAAGAGTGAATATATATATATAGAGCTGAAATGATTAGTTGATTAATCGATCAGGTGATCAACAGAAAATTAATTGACAAAACATTTTGATGATCAGATCATTTTATTTTATCAAGCAAAAATGTCAGATGATCTGCAGGTTCCTGTTTCTCAAATCTTAGAATTTACTGTTTGTTTTAGATGAATATAAATTAAATACTGTTCAGTGTTGGTCAGACAAAAGGAGGAGTTTGAAGATTTCACCTTTGGCTCTGTGAACTTGTGATGAACATTTTTACTACTTTCTGAAATATTACAGGATAAAAAAATGAATTGATGAATTAAAAAAACATTACATAATTAATAATGACAGGAATCATTAGCTTGAACCCTAAATATATAAACTATAAAGTAGAACAACAGATTAGATTAGATTTACTTTACTGTACCAACCAGTGTGTCCACCTAATAATAAATACACAGCAGAGTTACACATTAGATCAGATTAACTTTACTTACCCACAGTGTCTATGCCATAATACATTTATATAGTGCTGGAAAAATGCCAATTAATTGATTATTTGATCAACAGAAAATGAATCAACAGTTCTGATAATCAAATAATCATCTGAATCTTTTATCAAGCAAAAAGCCAAAAAAGGTGATTACAGTTTCTGAAATATGAGAACTTGCTGCTTCTATCTTTTTTATTTAAACAACATTTTATAAAATTAAATTCTGATCAGTGTCAAACAAAAGAAGCATTTTGAAGATTTCAGCTCAGTAAATGATAAATGGATTATTTTTAAAGGTAATGAACAGATGAATCAGTGATTAAAATAACCATAATTTCATCCTTAAATATTCAGTGGATCTACAGATGATATTAGATCAGATCAGCTGACCACAGTGTGTTGATCAGCTGTTGGTTGTATTGAATGATTGACAGATGGATGGACCAATCAGGACACAGACTGCCTCCCAGTCTCCATAATGGTCCTGCTGGTCTCTGCCTTACTCTGAGCGGTTGTAGTAACACACTGCTGAACAGGACACTGTCCTGGTGGAGCAGGTGGAGTCTACTGACTGATCCTGGACTGAAACTCTCCTTCAGTGGAAGCTTCTAGAACAAACCTGAGGACAGTCTAGTCTGTAGTTTCTCACAGGAAGAGGATGTTGTTGGACTGATCCACAGGAGTTTCACTGGATCTAATGTTCAGTCCAGGATCAGGTTTAACCTGTATCTGCTGCTCAGGACTCCACCTCAGAGTGTGTGTGTGTGTGTGTGTGTGTTCCTGCAGCTCCCATGAAGATACACAACCTTCAACAGTGTAGATAAACTGTGTTGGTGTCTGTGGATCAGTGTCTCTGTGGTAAAGATGTGAAATTAACTGTTAATAACTGACTGAACTGAGATCTCTCTCTGTCTCTGTCTCAGGTGTTCACCTTTACCAGAACATGTACGGCTGTGAGTGGGATGATGAGACTGGAGAGATTAATGGTTATGATCAGTATGGTTATGATGGAGAAGACTTTGTATCATTTGACCTGAAGACAGAGACGTGGATCGCTCCAACACCACAGGCTGTCATCACTAAAAACAAATGGGACCATGACAGAGCTCAGAATACATATTTAAAGAACTACTACACCCAGGAGTGTGTTGAGTGGCTGAAGAAGTATGTGAACTATGGGAGGAGCTCTCTGCTGAGAACAGGTAGAATCACATGACCTGATGTAGTTTCATGAACAACAATCTCCATGTCTCCTCTCTGTTTCTAACCAACAGTAACATTATGATAAATATGAACCAACATACAGAGACCTACTGTGTCTCCATTATATTTCTTTTTCCCCTCATTCTCTCTCTCGGTCACTTTTTCTTACATATTTATCACCACTCTTTTCTCCTTTCTTGTCTTCCTTTTCTTCCCCTTGTCTGTCCTCTTTAATGTCTCTTTTACTGTTTCCACCACTGTCTCTTCACCTCTGACCTTTCTAACCTGTCTCTCCCTCGTTCACATTTCTTCATCTGGCCTTTTTTTTCTCTGTCCCACCACCCTTTCTTAATTACATTTGGCATATATATTAAAATGTGTAACTAAGACATTCAAGATACATGACATCAAACAGTAAATAAAATAAACTATAATCTGTTTTTCCTCTCCCTCTCTCCAGCCCTTCCCTCAGTGTCTCTCCTCCAGAAGACTCCCTCCTCTCCAGTCAGCTGCCATGCTACAGGTTTCTACCCTGACAGAGCCATGATGTTCTGGAGGAAAGATGGAGAGGATCTTCATGATGGCGTGGAGAAAGGAGAGATCCTCCCCAACCATGATGGAACCTTCCAGATGAGTGTTGAGCTGAAATCACCTGCACCTGGACAGAAGTATGAATGTGTGTTTCAGCTCTCTGGTGTGAAGGACGACATCATCACCAAACTGGAGAATATCAGAAGTAATAAAGGTAGGAAACACAGTAGAAAGTTCTCCTTCCTCGTGTTCTATCATGTTTTCATTCCATCTAGTTTTTGTATAATTTTAACTCTGGATCAGTATTAAACCAATGTATGTGACCCTGACAAATCCCTTAAAAGACTGATTTTCTTAATTTAATTTCATTTTCTTAATTCAGTCAAACTTTTAAAGTGTAATACAAAACTAATTAAATAAAAGAGTAAAGAGACTGAATGGTTGAAGTATGTATGTATAGGATTGGTTTGGATGATTGGTTTGTTGTTTTTGCTCAACAGAGAAGCCGACTGACATGACCCCCACCATTGTTGCACTGGTGGTTCTTGCTCTCGTCATCGCCATCGCTGCCATTGGATTCTTGATTTACAAAAAGAAGAACGGTGAGAGACCAAAACAGAGACGTTGGCTCATTTATTCAGTATTTCTATTGTAGAATTTTAGTTGATGCTTTCTACAGATTGCAAAAGTGAACCAAACTTTTCTTTTTTCTTTTTATTTTAGCCAAACGTCCTCCATCTCGTGAGTAAAACATATTTCCATCCTGTTTTCTGTGATCTCTCTCTGCACTCTAGATTTAACATGTTAGCTGTTAATATAACAGTGTCAGTTCAGAGGAGGATGTGAGATAACAATGTTTTTCTGATCTTACAGCTGTAAGCAACCCAGAGGTCATGGAGCAGCTGAATCCCAGCGCCTAAATGACAAACACACCATCCTGAACACAGTGAGTTACTTTGCATGTTAAACAAAGCTGATTTAAACTGTCTGCAAAAGAACCTGATGTGGTTGTTTTTTTGTCCACTGTGTCTTTTCTGTGACAAATTTAAGTTGTAAATAAAATATAATGTGACTTTAAAAAGGGTTGCTACATTAGTGAAGATGAAACAAATGTTTGTACTTCAAAAGCATTGTACATAAATACTGAATGAAGAATGTTAACACTTAAATGACTGAATCATGGATATTTTAGGTCTAGATGATACTGTAAATATATAAACATGTGGCTTTGTGGAATTCTTCAATCACTAATAGCAATTTCTTTTTTTTTCAGGTTTATGGAAATATTTTGCACTGGAGGAAGGAGCAGTGCCATCACATTCTCCTCCATAAACTGGGTGTTCATTGATCATTCATTATTCAGATCATAAATTGACAGAATCAGGGTTGGGAATCAATTAGTATATTCATATTAATTATAATAATAATCATAATGATAATATAAAAAACAGTTTGGAAAATATTAAAAATAAATGGTGACATAATGGTTTTAATCATGTAGTTTAAATAAAAAAAGTGTCATTCAAGTTGGTAAATCAAATGAGGTTAACTTTTTTCCTGACCTGGAGAGAAGTAAAACATAATATTCAAACCAATGAAAGCATCACATCTCTTTTCATAGATACAGTTAATATAAAGGTTTGTGTGATCATCTAAAACAAATCCACTATAGTCACAGTTTCATATTCCTGGTGTTGGGGTTTTGTTGTAAAATCAATAGTGATAATACAAATCTCAATATAGATACATAGATACAACACAGATCCACATATTATACATTCATTCTTCTTTTCATCTATACTCTGAGGGTCTTCTGATATGATGATGTATAACTGGAGATAACAATTAGTTATCTAAAGGTATGTGCAGAGTGCAGAGTTTTCTAGACTATTTATACTGAGAGATTCTTTAGTTCCCTGATTGTGTGAGATCACTGGAGACAATACTGCAAATTAATTAGCAAGAACCCAAAACCTGCTTGTGATTTGGCGATTCTAAATTACCTGTAGGTGAAGATGTGAATGGTTTTCTATCAGTGCAATGCCTGGTGATAAACTGTACACCATCTCAACCCCCAGTCGTCTGGGACTGACTTCAGTCCTCTGAGACTCAACACGATAGAAAATGAATGGAGGGAATTTTTTTTCATCACTGGTTAATTATCTTGATAAGTGGACATCATACCCTGTGGCTACTGCTACATCTATAATAATCTCTTGATTTGATTTTCCAGAAAATAGAACTTTTCATGATGTAAATATGAAGCAACATAAAATTACAATGATAGGTTGTATCAAATCTCCAACCCCCAGACACACACATTAACAAAACTTCTTAATTTGATTTCCAGTTGTGTAAATATTCTGTGTGTATATTTCTTTAAAATTGTTAGAATTAAAGATGTGTTTTGTTTCTAATCAGGCTTCAGATGTAATTTATGGCTTTGAAGTTATTAATCGAGAGTATATTGTTTTTGGTTTCATATTATCCATATTTTGATCTGTTTTTGAACATTATATTTTCATTTTAGCTGAGATTCTTAAAGGGTTGTTGGATGTTTTAAGCTTCTCAGCAAACTGATAGAAAAATAGAAAATTATTAATCTGTTAGTGTTTAAGGGACAAAGGAGTTTTCTATCTTAGCTTTGTAAACATTTAGAAATTGAACAGCGATGCTCAAAATATCTTCTTGTGTGGAGTTACATAAATGAATGTTAAATGAAGTTGCACTGTTATTTCATTCTTTTTGTACTTTTCTTTGACTCTTCAATAAAGTTCCAAAATTCCAAATTTCTGGTTTTCTGTGTCTTTTTGTGATTCCTCACACAGTATATGCTGTCACATCTGTGACTGTAGCCACAGTGAATATTTATTCACTAATGTCTGAGAAACTAAATGAGCCTGACTCTGACCTGCAGATGTAATTTAGACAAACCTGTGTTTCTTTTAATGTCACTGAAAGGGGGAATTTGACTTCTTCTTCTACCACTTCTGTAAAATCATTTTGTTTCTCTTATGTCTGGTTTGCTGCTGTGTCTAAGACAATGTCATTGATTCTCTTAGTTATTTTATTTGTTTATTATAGGAGGCTTATACTATTAGTTTATTAACAAAATAGAGGGAATATTACTATGTACAACCACTGATTGATGCTTTTTTCCATCTCACATTGTTTTTGTATATACAGGTGTTAGACCTGAGCAGATCCACTCCTCTCTTGTTCACTCTGCACAGGCTCAGTGTGGTGTTTTGGTTTTCCCCTGAAAAACCTGTAGCACTGAAATCTGCCTGGCAACTGATGACGTTACACCTGTTGAGAAATTATCCAGTTCATGACTCAGATTTACAGTAGGTTACACAAACTGTATGAAATATGACAAAGATAGATTCACCTACTACACAGGCAGATTAATTATTGTGTGTTTTTTAAGTTGTTACCTGAAAATATCCATCCCTTCCTCATTTATTTCTTGAGGTCATTAATCCCTAGCACTCTGCGAGCATCACATTAGGCATGAAAAAAAACAAACAGATCCTCACAGACCTTTTTATATTAAGTTGATTAACCTGCTTTTTTCATGGGGAAGATTTATACCTGTACAGGATAAAACCTGTGGGGCTGAATTCTGCATAGAAACACACGACATCACAGCTGCTGGTACTGCTAATATTGTCACCAACCTGTAGGATGTGTAATGCTATAAATTATGTATGAAATCATATGTACAAATATAAAAGTACTATTTACACTGAGTGATATAAACCAGCGATGTATCAGAAAACTAATTTCTATAACAATCAAGTGATGCAGATCCTTTTTTTTCTTCCACAGCTCAATATAGAAATTAAATATATTTTTTAAAAAAAAACAAACAAAATAAACAAAAAACAACACCGCTTTATGATATGTTGAAAATGTGATGACACTGTGATTACATAACAATTTGGTCAACAGTGCACAAGGACAAAGTCTACATCCCAACACACATTTACTATTGGCTGAAAACACCTTGCTTTATTACGAAGAACAAATCAAACTCTTCAGGAAACAGGAAATACTTTACTGAACCAAACCTGGAGAGTTAAAATATCAACATGCACCAAATTTACATGATATACAGAACAATAACAAAACAAAGATCTGTTTATTGATGTGAATTTGAGTAACATGTTGTTGAGTAAGAAACTGTTCAGTTTTATTATTCATTCTTTGACCAACATTTTATTGATCCACAGTTGAAATGGAACTGCACACTCCCCTATACTCTCTCCTCCTGAATCTGAAGTCATCAATTTCTAAATTCATGTCATCAATTTATATTTTTATTCCCCCACCAAAAAACAAACAAACCAAAAAAAATTATCCCTTAATTAGATTTTTTTTAATTACATCCTTTTGTAAAGAAACCTGTGACTGGACCCTTTTGTGTTACAGTTAATCCAGGTTCAGGGATCAAACTCAGAACATTCCCTTCCTGTAGCGATGGATCAACTCTGATACGTCTTCTTTACACACTTTGATCCAACCGTCCTCCTGCATGTGGTACACTAGACAAACACAAACACACACAGATGAACTCATGATGCACAATGACAATTTACCTGTTTCATGTGCTCATGGAAAACAGCTTCATACAATTCAGGTCTTTGCTCAATTTTTTTAACTACATTTTCTGCCAGCAGAGAGATGAAAGGAAAGGAAGAGAGGCGGGACTGACATGCAACAAAAACCCCAGGTTGTCAATTAACTCATTACAAGTAATGAAATTTGACCCAGTTTGGACCAAAGTGACACAGACTGATTAACTGATGAACCAATCCTTGAGCCACGCCGCTGTAACGTGGCTGAAATCAAAGAGAACCACACCGATGCTAAAAGATTCTCAGAGTATACTCACTGTTGACCACTCCACCAGAGTAGGCGTCTCTGTGTGTAGCGTGAGCGATGCCTCGACGGCCCAGTTCATACGCCTCCTCCACCGTCATGTCTTCCCTGTAACCGCTGTCCACCACACCGTAGGCGTAACTGTTCCCACAGCCGGTAGAGAACATACGACCCGACAGACGCGTCCCATTATCATCCACATAGTACAGACCAGGACCCTGGAGAACACACAGTCTTTATATTGGTGCAAGAATAAAGGAACAAAAATGAGGATTTTGGCAGTTTGGCACCAATAAATATTCCCATTCCCATTTATTAAATAAATTGAGGGAAATTCAGTTTTATCAATCAAACTGTCCTCTGTTTCTTGGACAACTACTACTGTATAAATGACAAAAACTTGCCAGTGACCTGAAGTTCACCACATGATTTCCTTTCTCTGTCAAACACTTAAAGACGCTACCTGTTTGTCCCACCCACAGATCATGCTGCCCATGGACAGGCCCATTCCTCTGTAACCCAGCATCATGTTAGACAGCAGCTTGGAGGCAGCAGCCACAGAGATCCTGTGGTTGTTCCTCAGCCTGTACAACCTGGATAAAATAATAAATCAGACATGTAGGCAGTCCAGACTGGCCTGAACATATTTTGTTTTATTTCATGAGGGTGAATGTATTTTGTGTATGTCTTCACTACAGAATATTTGCTATATAATGCCCACTGTAACATGCATGTGTTCATATAAACTCAACACAAGAAAACCCCAGTCAGTCCATGTGGGGTTCAAACCCAGGACCTAGAGCCCAGGACTTTCTACATGTGAAGTCACTGTCAGAACCATTTAAGCCCTTTGCATCACTCAGAAAGGACAAACTAGATCAGAGAGTGGAAAGCTGGTTTTATCAGTCACATTAAGAAACTTAGATCACAATGAGACAACAGGAGCAATATTAAAACACAGTATTACAGACCTGCACTCTTTAGCCAGGAGTCTCTCCCAGTACTGACAGTCTGCAGCGCTGCCTGACATGGTGCCCAGCAGGTACGGGTTGATCTCTATGACCTTGTTGACATCGTTGGATGCTGCAGAGATGAGACACATTTGGGAAAGAAAGACATTTAGTGACAAAGACTGTAGATGGAAGTATGTCAACACTGTGAGGCAGCTCACTGTAGCAGCACTTATTGCCTTCATGTTTTACATTTAAAAGTTCCTCATCAGCCCCTTTATTAACTGAGATGATGAGAAGGTGTTACAGTGTGGTGAAGGTGGCAGTATGACTACTGACTGGGCCATGTGACTCTGTAACTCCCTCTTTTCCTTTACTGCTGCTAATAAGCCATCAAACTGCACCAAGACACAGTCTGTGCATTAACCCACCTTTTCCAACTGTTTGTTAATTCTCCAGATCAGGAAGAGAAAATAGCATTTTTGATACTTTTCCAAATCTGCATATTTACCTAAGTAACGACCAGCTGAGGCTCTGGAGTCCACAGCCACGATGACCCCGTGTGTGAACTTGAAGGCCAGGGTGGTCGTACCGTGGTTCATCTCGATACACACACCTGAGTCATTGTTGCAGGACTTGAGAAAACCTGAGGGCTGTAATGAAACCAAAGAAGGAAACTCAGTGAGCATGAGCGTGTAATATATATCATAAAGTAAATCAATCTGACACTGATTCGTTATAGTTGAGATAAATTAATGATTTGACATTTGATAAGAAGCAGACACGCGCCACACACTGAAAACAAGAGACGCGTAAAATAACTTGAACCACACGCTTCATGCTTGTGTCAGATTTACCTGAAATTAATCAGCATATTAACTTCCTAACAGATCTAATGATACTCACGTCTGCACCCACAGGTACAGCGAATTCCTGAGTTTTGGTCCCGAAATTGTAGTGGTTGGTTCGGTCGACGAGATGCGTCTGTCTTGCTGGAAGAATCTGCCCACGGAGTTCAGAATAAGACTTAAACCCACTTACGTCGAAGAGAGCCATTATGTATTAATGTGGATAAATTATATTTAGGTTATTTTCTATAGTCTACGTGTTAGGTTTTCCAAAATAACGAGGGCGATCGACGAAGCGTCGGCGATAATTTCCTTGTGCGTAACAAAGAATTCGAAAGTGAAACGGTTTAAAAACAATTTCACTTTTTCTGCAGAATATCCTGGAAAATGAGTCATTAACACTAAACTAATGCGTGATTACTAACAAATATACATAACCAATTCTGTTTTAAATCAAAAAGTTCATCGATCAAAATAAAATAAAAAATCGGTGATGTTAAAAAAAAAAGGCTCCAAACTGCAGAAGCCAATAGGAAATCACTGTATGTTTCTCATCATTAGTCTCTAGGCGGAAATGCAGGACTCAGGTTTGGTGAAGCAGAGGTTGATGACATTATTCATACATGTTTGTATATTTCATTCTTATGAACAGTATGAGGCTTTCTTTTTATTAGTTTAACTGAAATACTACAGTGAGTCAGAAAATAGTTACAAAGCATAAAAAGAAATTAGGCAGTGGGGTTCAAACTGAATTTTATTCATTGCTTTTTAAAAATTCTTATTTCATATTTTAAAACGTGTTACAATCCTCTCATTATGGTCTTGGAGTCTCCTTGCAGTACAGCAGAGATTCTCTGAACTGTCCCACATCACAGTGAAGCATAGCAGCAGAGAAGAAAACGTTTTGACAGTGTTAATAAAATGTCAGAGAGTTTTCACTTCTTATATTTAAATTCAGATGAGTAATAATGGAATGAAATTAAAGTTTTTTCCGTTTTCTGCTAAGTGTTGTTTATGTTGTGTGGTTGTGCTTCAGGCTGTATCCATCTGCTGCACTGTCTCCTGTACAACCTCCAGCTTCAAGGGGACAACTTTCTCTGTGAGAACCGGTGTCGTGCCTGGACGATATTTATACTTCATTTTCCTGGATAGATAGATAGATGGATAGATAGATAGATGAAGTTAAATCAAATTATAGATAGACAATAAAAACATAATGCACAATCACACTGTCAGGGACATACCAAAAATATGTCAGAGAGCAGTTCTTGGATAAAGTCGTGCTTGTACCTGTTGTCCTTGTACTCAGACTCCTGGTACGGTCTGATGTAGTCCACTCCTCGTCTGGTGATCACACAGATGTCGATGTTGTTGCCTGAGCCGAGGTCGCTCATGATGCCAGCGTGGATGGCAGCACGCACCAGCTCCTTGGCTTTCTCCAGCTGAAAGAGAGATCAGGGAAATGATGGAGAGGGAAACACTGACATAAAGACCAGAACACAAGAGAGAGGACATTTATCAATATAAAAATCCCACTGCAGACTACAACGTTTTCTATTCAGTAACAGACACAGTTTAGTGAGGAGAAGGCTTAATGTTTTGTTTTTCCATTTTCTTAACTGTTTGCATAATCTATAGATTATACTGCAATTATTCAATTAAATATGTCCAAATGAAATGCCCTCAACTAACAACAATCACATTATGTAAGAGCAGTTGTTTAATGTACAAACCTCCATATCAGGTTTGAACCTGTCCTCTAAAATCCCAAGAGCAGCCAGATCTCCAGATCCTGCATGAACACAAAGTAAAACCAGCTGAAACACAGACTGGATGTCGCCTGGGAGTGAATAAAACACACATCAGCAGTAAATTAAAATAAACTAACAAAGTCATAATCTCTGACACTTTTATTATTTTACTTATTGGACTGACACATAATCAGTCTCTTTAAACTCTTGCATTTGCAGTTTTAAACACTCAGTCTGGTTTGTTGTTTGTTTAAAACCCAACATTTGTACAAAATGACACATTTGAAACATAAAGAACAAAACCTGAGCAGTCGTAACCAGCATGAAGACAGAGAGAGGAGCATCACAGAAAAACAATCTCCACCAACAAAGAATCCAAGAAGAAATGTCACAGACTGAAAACACTTACAGAACAGTGTTATATCACATACCCATTGCAAGGTACGGCACCTTATTTACACTCCCATATGGCCCCACGGTGTACAGGTGGTTCCCAGTGCAGTCCACTCCTCCCAGTATAAGATTGGCTCCAATTTGGCCGTGATACCTGAGGGTCACAGAAACCCTGCTGCTTTAAAATCTTCATTCATATCTAATGTTTAACTCATTCACACACCTCTAGATACAGATACATGTGTGTGTGTGTATCACAAACCTGTACAACATATCCTGTAGTATGTTGACGGCCATGACGACGCGAGGGTTCCTCCCACTGTTCATTGAGAAGATGGTGAGGTTGGAGGAGAGGAGCTCTGTGGTTTTCTCTGTATCTGCTGCTGTACCTGCTCCACAACAACTGGGAGGAGAGAGAGAGAGGAATTATAGTTGGAGTCACTGTAAAAACACCTGGAAATGTCCTGAACATCACAGAGAGTATCTAACACAGAGGTTTCTGTCTTTCAGTATGACACTTACTATATATTTGGAGCAATGTAATGGATCTTGGCGCACATCTTGTCGGCCACCACCTCACTGGAGGTAGCTCTCGTGTCTGCTCCCAGTACCACCCCATCCTAACCAACACAACAGTTAGTCAAATTATATTCATGTGCCTGATGTGCTTTAAGCTCCATGAGGAAACCGATTCATCTGTGTTTACAACTGTGACACCATACAAGACAAAGTTTGTAACTGACAAAAGTTATCTCACATGTGTTTGATCCTTCTGTAAATGTCTGTTATACTGAATTAATGAAATACAGTGGCTGCCTGAAAGGTACCAAGTCAACCTGGTGTGCTTTGAAGAGCAACATAAAGAATAAAATGTATACTTCATAAACTAAAGTATTCAAAGTCACAGTTTTTTGATCCCTGTATATATGTGTCAGGGCAGTTAAAACGGGTTTGTACTTGCCTTGAACACAACTCCTGCTATGGTGGTGCCTGTTTTCAGAGGTTTAGGTGTCTGTCCTCCTTCAAAGAGACCCTCTAATGCAGCATTTCTATAGAGGGGGAGAGTGAGAGGGAGGAGGGGGTAATAGCAAAGGAGGGGTGATCAAGTGATGAATATATAATCATAATAACCGTAAACACATCATTGAACTGATAAACAAGTAGGAAAAAGTTACTTTCACTTTTGATCCCAATGTAAACTCGGTGTTATCGCCAGTTACTTTTTATTTCTACTCAAAACGGATTCAATCTATTTCTCGGATGACATAAAGTAAAGTTCATACCTGGCCACGTTGTCGAAATTAAACCCTGCTGCAGGAGTCTCGAGGACATTTGATAGCGCCATACTGGATCAGACTGCGGCTTCTCTGCGCGTCTCAGTGCGCGTGAGGTCGCTGTTCGGAGCGTCACCTCTCCTTCCTCTCTTTCGATTTTGGAGTGAAAATGGAGAAACACTGCACGGACTCACAAGTCAAAGGAGTCAGCACAGGGGTGAGTAAATCCGGATCGGTTCACTTATATCCTCTAACACTGATGCAGCACCACAGTCTTTTACGACTAAAATGATCTATAATCGAGTTCGCGTGTGAACAGGTGATGCTGTACCTGGAGAGTAACTCAGTAACAAAGTGAGATTACAACGACTGGATATTTTAGTATGAGTAAACGTAATATTATCTCTGAACGAGTAGTTTAATCTTTATATTTCTACAGAGTAAACGACTGGCTACACTTTCATTTTGACTGAAAAAAAAAACACCCGTTCACAGAACTCTAAATCCCAGAATTCATAGCTCTGTTCAGTCTACATGAATGAACTCGAAGTCAGGAGAAATTAGTTTACCTGTGAAGCTGTATTGTACTCATGCTTTGTTTGGCTACTTCTCATGTCTGAGAATGAAAGTTAACAACAGTCACTGTCTTTGCCTCAGACCACCATCCTGGCCGCCATTTTTGATGGAGGGGTCGTGATTGGTTCAGATTCCAGGGCTTCCATTGGAGGGTGAGGATTAAGCTGCCTACATTATTATTATGAATCAATAATTCAGCAAAGGGACTGCTTCATAACATAGTATTAAAATTAGGTGAATGTTAAATTAAAAACAGAAGAAGTCAGGATGATATGTGCAGAACCTCTGAAAGATGTTTTATACAGATTTGTGAAGAGAAAAAAATGTTTCATTCAGAGCACAAATGCTCTATATTGAAAACAGACAGAGTTTGAATATTTTTCATGTCATGAAAATCCAATAATCATTAGTAATAGAGTGTTTTAAGTGTCAGCAACTGTATGTTACACTTATCCAGTAAAACTACATTAGACATAAACTTCAAAACTTCCTCTGCTGAGTATCAGGTGTTGTTCTGTTAAACTCACTGGTGACATAACTGTTTACTCAAGAACTGTACTTAAGTACAGTTTTGATGTCCTCTACTTGAGCTTTTTATTTTACTTCATACTTTTACTCCACAGATTTTACACATACTTTGGCAGTTTATTAGGTACACCAAGCTAAAACTAATGCAGTGTTGAAATATCTTACTGTCATGAACGTTATAATGGTCAGGTTTTTATTGAAATTGTTTCAGAGAAGTATATAACTTTGTGGTCATTTTGGAGGCTGCTGGTAAATTGTATTTGTGTTCATTCTCTCTCATCTCTTCAGGGAATATGTATCATCAAAGACCATCAACAAGGTGATTCAGGTTCATGACCAGATCTTCTGCTGTATGGCAGGTTCACTCGCAGACGCTCAGTTTGTCACCAAGGCAGCGAAATCCCACCTGGCCTTCCACAGGTGCCACACAAACTCATATGAATACAGTCACACATATTACACACACACACACGCACACACCGTTGTATCCAAACTAAAATCCTGTTTGTGTTAGTGAACTGTCTCACACACATAAACATACATGTAACACTGATTCTTCACCTATAGGACAGCGTTATCTTTAAAGTGTGACTCTGCTTGAGCCTGTTTCTCCTCTCTGATCCTCAGTGTGCAGATGGAGAACCCTCCACTGGTGATCGCAGCTGCATCAGTGCTGAAGGAACTGTGTTATAAAAACAAGGAGGAGCTGCAGGCCGGCTTCCTCACTGCAGGCTGGGACAGGAAGAAAGGTCCACAGGTAGGCAGTGGTAAAGAAGACAGAGATGATGGCAGGACTCAGTGAGTCCACCTTGTTGCATAAAGCTGCACTGACGTCCTCCATCTTCCTCCAGGTGTACGTCGTGTCTCTAGGTGGGATGTTAGTCAGTCAGCCTGTCACCATCGGTGGCTCCGGCAGCACTTACATCTACGGCTACGTTGACGCCAAATACAAACCCAACATGAGCAGAGAAGAATGCCTACAGTTTGCCACCAATGGTACCGTCTTATTATTTTACTTAACTTTCCAAACCATGACAGGATTTGACTCAGATTTGACTCAAAATTTAACCTAATATGAGAGGTTTGATTTATATTTAGAGGACAGATGTTTATGTTCCTACATATAGGCTACAATCCAAAGATCTGGGGCTTCTGTTCGTGGAAAGAGTTAAATCAGTTTTTAAACACAGATGTTTGTTGGTAGCTCAGTGGTTGCATGTAGCTGCATGTTAATGTTTGTTCACCTTGACCCACTGCCCTTTTCTCCTGCTTTTTATTCCTTTCTATCTTCCTTCCTCCTCTGCTCTGCCTTCATTTCATCCCTCTGTTCCTGTTCTCACAGCTCTGGCTTTGGCCATGGGCAGAGACAACGTCAGTGGGGGCGTGGCTCACCTGGTGGTGATCCAGGAAACAGGGGTGGAGCACGTGGTTGTACCTGGTGACAAACTGCCCAAGTTCCATGATGAGTGACCAACTTCAAACCACCACTGAAATTAGATTTTTGTGGTTATTTTGCATTATAGAATAATTTCCCAGAGCAACAGTTTTATCATTCATTTGCTCTGTGTCAGAGTAGGATGTAACAAAACACACACATACACTCACCTGGAGTCAGACACATCTTCAACACTCACTTCCATTATAGAAGCAGGTGTCTGTCTGTCTAGGTGTCCACATCATGTTTTGTGTTGTTTTTTTCTTGTAACGTGGAAATATGTGAAATTAAAATAAACAATAATATTTTCAAAAACCTTTTCCCCCTTCTTCTTTCTTTCTTTTATCACGTGTTTAAAATTATTTCTATTTCCTCTCATTTTTCTTAATTTCTTGTGCAGCATTTAATGTTTCTCGGCTGTGTAATGGGTTGGTGACAGTTATACCAGTAAAAAGTCTGATGCACTCAGTCGTTTCAGTTAAACAGAGGGAGGTCGATTCAACTTTCAATTTCGATTTCACTCAGGAAAACATGGAGTCCGTCTAATGTTTGATGGCAGACTGGATTTTATGAACCAAACAACAGAGCAGATCTGAAACGGTTCTGTGGCGTTAGAGAAGGTTTCCAACAACAAGGAAACGGTATAAACCGGGACAGCTCGACTGAACGTGTCGGTTTTCGTCCCTTTTCTTCTCGCGCAGTCAGACACGGTCGGTGCCGTCGTTACCGGAGACTCTGCAGAGCAGCAACATGTTGGGAGAAACGGGACCGGAGTGGTTGTCTGAGGAGGTGAAAACCGGAGTGAGTATTAGATTTTTACTGTGTCAGAGTTACCTGGTGGCCTCGTGCACACCTGCATGTATGTACTGCTGAGCCTCACGCGGAACTGATCGTAACAGATCCACGGAGTTAATTCTGAATATTTCTTCTTCCTCTGTTCGTAGACGACCATTATCGCCATAGAGTTTAATGGAGGGGTCGTGCTGGGGTCTGATTCCCGAGTGTCTGCGGGGTGAGTCTGCATGTGCGTGTGTTTCCGTGATGGAAAGTAACTAAGTACATTTACTCAAGTACTGTACTTAGCTTACAGCTTGTACTTGTATCATTAACCTCCAACGTTTCAAGTGTAACTGTTTCAACTGTTTGATGATGATAACATTTAGCAAACATTTTAGTTGTTTATGTGTGCGCTGTGTATCCAGTTCTATCTGAGTAATACTGTCTTCATTAACAGAGCAGCAACTCTTTACCTTATCATGCATAATAATTTTAAACTCTTCCATCTCTCCTTACATCCACTATGTCTTCTTCTTTTCTCTCTGTGTCGGTTTCTTCGCTCACACTCTCCCTCTCCCTCTTCATCCCTCCATCCAGAGCATCAGTGGTGAACAGGGTGATGAACAAACTGTCTCCTCTCCATGATAAGATCTACTGTGCTCTGTCAGGATCTGCAGCAGACGCTCAGACCATTGCTGAGATGGTCAACTACCAGCTGGATGTGCACAGGTAGATACACCGTGAAGAGACCCATGGACATATCGCTCCCTAGTTATATTTTTCAAGATATCAGTGTTGTTGTGGCGTTCAAATGTGTCCACGTGTCTAAGTCACAGTGCACACTGGTTTGTCTCTGTAAGACTCTGTATGTCCCTGATGATTTCTTGTGTCAGTATTGAGATAGGTGAGGACCCCCAGGTTCGTTCTGCTGCCACTCTGGTGAGAAACATCTCGTACAAATACAAGGAGGAGCTGTCGGCGCATCTCATCGTGGCCGGCTGGGACAGAAGAGATGGAGGACAGGTCAGGAAACACGTGCTGTATTTAGCTGCAGTCTGAAGGAGAGAAGTTTTAATGTAGATAGATCACTGGGAAAAACGTGATGTTAAGATTATGTTTTAAAAATGTCTCTGCAACTTATGCTCAGGTGACCTTGGGGTACAATAGCTTAATAGGTAGAGCAGTTTTTGTAAATTATCCTATCTGAGCTTAACGTTACAGCTGTCTGTGCAGAAGTAAATTTCAATCTGTCCTGTTCCTCTCTGACCTCTCAGGTGTTTGCGACCCTGAATGGTCTCCTGACCAGGCAGCCTTTTGCAGTTGGTGGCTCTGGCAGCTCGTATGTTTATGGGTTTGTTGATGCTGAGTATCGCAGAGGCATGAGCAAAGAGGAGTGCCAGCAGTTTGTTGTCAACAGTAAGTTTATTCTTGTCACACATATTATTGGATAGTGAAAGAGATAATAGACAATCATCCTTCTTGTGCTGACTGCTGAAAAGATCATGATTTCACTTTTAGTTTTATTATTTCTTTGACTTTTTAATGTTTTTCTTGGGAGGGTGGGGGTTGATGGCAGGCTGCCCTGCCAAGACAGTGGTAGGAGAAACACTGATTTGGATCAGTCTCCTGACCTCTCTCACCCCGTCTCTTATTCTCTTTCTTGTAGCTCTCTCTTTGGCAATGAACCGTGATGGCTCCAGTGGCGGTGTAGCTTACATCGTCACCATCGACGAACACAGCACAGAGGAGAAAGTCGTTCTGGGAAATAACCTGCCGACCTTCTTTGATCAGTGATCAGTGCCAAGCTACTGATCTGCAAAATCCAATTATGTTTGTTTTCCTCACAATAACTGTGGCTAATTTTTGACTCAACTCTCAACTAACTCAGCTTGTAAAGTGAAATATATTTGACAAGTAAACCTTAATAATAATTTTAATTTAAAAAAAACTGCATCCCTCTCTAATTCCCAAAGCGTGACCATGTAGCTCTTGTATTAGTATAATTCAAAAGTTGTTCACACACACACTTTTCCTGATCAGGGAAATTTTACTGACACTGGGTTTTGTTAATTTTAGTTAATTGTTAATGTGTAACTCTGACAAGATTATCTCACAAGATATATAATAGTTAAGTTTATTAGCTCTGTCCCAACAGGTCATTCAAGGTCACAACTTGCTGCATTATTCTGCCAGTGAGATCACAAGACAGTAGTACAAACAATTTATGGTTTAATGGGCCAAAGTAGCAGGATAAATAAAAGTAAATTAACCTGCAGAACCCCTGATATTCCTGAAGCATCTCTATAAACAGTCCCACAGAGACACTTTCTCCAACATGAGCACTGAGCAGCTGTCTGTGTGAGGTATTCACTCTGACAATCATATCACCAAAAAGTGAAAGTCATACCATTAAAGGATTATGTCACCCTTTTCAGCATGTGACAGTTTTTTTATCCCCAGGACAAAGAGGACTGGTTGGTGGTTGGTCTCCTGGCTGAACAGTTTAGACTGAACATAGTGAAAAGTCTTAAATTTATGTGCATTTTAAATGATAAAAAATACAATACAAGAACTGTGCTATACGTTTTTTATTTAATTTTTTGCCAATAAATCTGGTTTTATGACACCACTACATCATATCCAGGAATATGATGTAGTTATTTAGGTGGAGGATGATGATGATGATAATTATAAATACTTCACATGTATAACCACACAGTTTAATTATCCTGAACTGCTCTGCTCCAGGCTGTAGTTTTGTGTCTCTGGGTTTCAGGGAAACCCCTGTTCAGCCAGAAAATGAAACTGAAAGTAGGTGAAAACTAAAACACTGGTGCGGCAGCAGAGCAGGTCAAACGAGGACGACTGTTACTGTAAAATGGCAGGTAACACAGCAACAACCATCCACACAGTGGCTGCTTTGACTTTAGCAGTCTGCGTCGACCTTTCTTTGTTTTACGCGTCAGGGTTTGTAGTCACTCTCAGCGTCTTTGGACATCTCGCTCGTCTCTGGTTAACTGCGGCTCTCCGGTGTTCGGCTTTAATCGCTGTGGGTCTGTTCTCCCTCGGAGACCTCAGACCTTTGCTGATTCGTCTTATAACGGCGCACAGTCTCCTGCCCGCGGTGTTTGGGACCGGGACCAAGGCGCTCTACTATGAGGAGAGCCAGTGTGGCCAGGTGGCGGGCATGCACTGCTGGATGGTCTGCACCGGAGCGTCGCTGGCTGCTGCGCTGTTCTGGGAGATCACCATCCCGGACAGCGACGAGGCAGCCGAAGAGAATAAGCAGAAGGCTAGAGAGCTGTTAATGAGAGTCGTCCGTCTGTACAGACCCTACTATCACATGCTGTGTGGAGGGTTTGTGTTCCTGTCGCTGGCTGTCATCTGTAAGTATCCAGCTGAGGATGATTTTAGTGTAGGGCGCTGAACATGATAGTGAGTCTTAGAAAATTGTGCAGACTGATGATGATAATGTCCGGTTGTCAGCTGTGGATACTGTGGAAAGTATTGTTAAAACACTGTTATTTTCATTTTATTTATTAGTATGATTTGCACATAGTCTGTTTTAAATTTGGAATCTCATTGTTGGAATATAAACATTAATCTTGGAGGAGTTGTAACTCTAATTTACGTGTGTACTTAAATTATATGAACCTGTGTGTCTCCTCTCAGGTGAGATGTTCATCCCGTTCTACACTGGGAGGGTCATTGACATCCTGGGTGGTCAGTACCAGCAGAATGAATTCATATCTGCACTGCTCTTCATGGGCCTGTACTCTGTGGGAAGGTACGAGACGATGTTTTCCTCCACAGTCATCCATTAGCATCTGTCAGTGGCTCAGTGCATAACTAACTAACTTTAATCTCTTTGTACTATCAGCTCTGCGAGTGCAGGCTGCAGAGGGGGTCTCTTACTTTGCACCATCAGTGCCTTCACATGCAAAGTGAAAGTCATGCTGTTTGGGGCTTTGACCAAACAAGACATTGGATTCTTTGAGACGATAAAGACAGGTAAGGCTTTTATAATATAACATGCAGTTACACCGTATGAATAATTCTTCAGTATACATGAAGGGTACAAGACATCAGGTTGAGATCAAACAGAACACACAAAGACAGAACAAAATAGTGCAGGACAAGACAAGGCATATTGGACAAGACAGGTGAAGACAAGATAAAAGAAACAGGACAGAAAATAATGGAACAACACAAGACAAACCAAAGAAGAACGCGACAGAACAGGACAAGACAATTTATATTCATGTTCTGTGCAGGTGAAATCACATCCAGGTTGTCCAGAGACACCACTCTGATGGCCGAAACAGTGTGTCTGAATGTCAACATACTGTTGAGGACATTCATCAAGACGATGGGTATGATCTCCCTGATGATGAATCTTTCATGGAAGCTCACGTTCCTCGCATTGATGGAGACGCCCATCACTGGCCTCATTGAGAACATCTACGACACACACTACCAGGTATCAGGTTTATTCATCTACCACGTCAAATAAACACTGAGAACCACAAACTCATATGTATATGACATCCTTTACCAAGAAAGTATTCATAGTCATTTCTAGTGATAAGTAAGTAAGCCACAAATTTGCAACAATTTATTTAATTTAAGCTGCATTTTCTTGAAGTACTCACACTAGTTTTTTTATTCCTTCCTCAGAGGTTGTCCCTGGCAATGCAGGACTCCATGGCTCTGGCTAATGAAGCAGCGAGTGAGGTAGTGTCTGGTATTCGTGTGGTGCGGAGCTTCAACACAGAAAAACATGAAGCCCGTCGCTATGACAACCGCTTGATGGGCACAAAAGCCCTCAAGACCCGCCGGGACATTGTCTCAGCTGTTTATCTGCTCGCACGGAGGGTGAGAAGTTTGTAATATTTTTTGAAACTATTTTTTTTGGAACTCATGTAGTGTTGACTCTATCATTGCCTATGTGCATTGCATATGTGTGTGTTTGTAATCCTGTCTACAGTTGACAGGGTTGGCCATGCAGGTCCTCATGTTGTACTACAGCAGGCTGTTAATCCAGAGTGGACAGATGACAACTGGCAAC
Source organism: Lates calcarifer (assembly GCF_001640805.2). NCBI lineage: Eukaryota > Metazoa > Chordata > Actinopteri > Centropomidae > Lates > Lates calcarifer. Next base: position 15,715 of record NW_026115463.1, on the reverse strand, counting down.
ATGGTTTCCTTCATCCTCTACCAGTCAGATCTTGGAGACAACATCAGGGTATCCCATATCCCATAATCCTCTGTGGATTGTTGTCAGTCAGGGCTCGTCATTGGAGTATTAGAGTTTAGCAGTTAAGCTAAGAGAACTTTTTATTCCTACTCAAGTCGAAAAGTCGGCATTTGAAAAAGAAAAACAAAAAAGACAGTTTCACCAATCTTTGAACAGCAAGAACATCAGTATCAGATGACCTTAAAAGTCCAGACAACTCATAGCTCTTAAGTGTGTCTAACTGGACATATCTTCCCTGTAATATGCTATTCTGAACATATAATTCCTTGTAAAATATTTATATTTATTTTACTGCAACTCTGACTGTAGACGCTCTATAAATGAAAGCATGTCTCTTTAAGTGATCACTTCACCAACGCTGTCCTGTGACTGCCGTCTTCCAGACACTCACCTACATCTTTGGTGACATGCTGAACTCGGTGGGTGCTGCTGGGAAAGTGTTTGAGTACCTGGACCGAAAACCTCAGGTCGACACAGACGGAAAACTCAAACCTGATCAGCTGATAGGACACGTTCACTTCCACAGTCTCAACTTCGCCTATCCTTCAAACCCCAACAAAATGGTGCTACAGGTGAGAGCTCAATGTCAGGTAGATCTTTGGTTTCAATTCAGACAATTCATAAGTAAAATTAAATAAATAGAGGAAAAGATTATTAACAGTTACCTACAATTACTAAAACCATTAATACCATTGCTATCTCCTTGATTCAGGATTTTTCCTTGGAGCTGAAGCCGGGTCAGATGACGGCCCTGGTGGGTCCGTCTGGAGAAGGAAAAAGCACCTGTGTGAGTCTGCTGGAGCGATTCTACGAGCCACAGGAGGGAGAGATCCTACTGGACAATGAACCGCTGAAATCCTACGACCACCAGTTCCTCCACAAGAAGGTCATTAGTCAGCAGTATTTTTTCTGATGGTGATGAAGCTCCTGTCTTGGAAAACGTTTTATCTTGTGTTTAAATTGGTTTATTTTTGTGAATACAACATCAACAATTTTAGAGAGCATTAAGCACTCATCCATCACTCATCACCTTTGACCTTTAACAAAAAAGTAAAATTCAGAAAATGAAGTGTGTTCTGAGATGTGAGTTATACATCTGATTTAGTGTGAATTTTACTTTTATAATGTGTTAAACAGTCGAGCTGATGAGAGTGTGTTAACAGGTCGCAGTGGTGAGCCAGGACCCAGTGCTCTTCTCTGGCACCATTAGAGACAACATCGCCTACGGGCTTCCTGACTGCTCATTGGATGAGATCCAGGAAGCAGCACGCAAAGCCTACGCCCACGACTTCATCAGGCAGCTGGAGAAAGGCTACGACACAGGTGAACACCGCTGAATGCCTGCAGAAAGGAATTATAAAGAAAATATCATTTGGAGAGAAAGAACAACTTTGTGTTTATTTATTTTAAACATTGTTATTTGATGGAGATGAAATTTGTGCACAGTGAAGACTGAATATTCCTCACTGCATCAAATTGTTTTTTTATTTTAAACCTTTCACATCAGCCTGTTCTGATGTTATAATGTGGTTAATTTCTCAGAGGTGGGTGAAGGAGGCGGCCAGTTGTCCAAGAGCGAGAAGCAGCAGATCGCCATCGCTCGAGCTCTGGTCAGACAACCACAGGTCCTCATTCTGGACGAAATAACCAGCTCTCTGGACACTGAGAGTGAAAATAAGGTACAATATACTGCAACTTCTAACACTGTATTGTCCAGTATATCCTCAGCATACCATCTTTCAACTGCATAGTTCTGTTTAGTTTTTTTATTCCTTCATATATCATTCATTTTACATATTATAAGATATATCTAAATGCTTCCTCTGACATCCATTAGCTCTGTGTTCATCTGAAAAGAGAGTCATACCATGTGGATAATAATAATAAAACTAAATATTTCTGTGACTGACTCTTCACAGGTCCAGCAGGCCCTGGCTAGCTGTCCCAACCAGACGCTTCTGGTCATCGCTCACAAGCTGAAGACCGTTGAGAAGGCAGATCAGATTGTTGTGATTGGTGGTGGCAGAGTTGAGGAGAAAGGGACTCACCAGGAACTGATGAACATGAAGGGGAGCTACTACAAACTGGTGGAGAAGCTTTTCACTGAGGGAAACTCGGTGCAATGAAAAACTACTGTCACTGTGTAAATGCTGCAGTTTGATGTGAGATAATTCTGTTTCAGTTCAACAGCAGCTAACCTGATGAAGATGTGTGATAACAAGTTGGAATTACTGTAAATATTTAAGTCAAATTTTTTTGTGTAAATATTGAAAAATAATTCGCATTTTTTAGACGTTTTCTGTACTTTAAAAATGCACCTTTACAACTCTGTTAGTGTTACACATCTATTATTTATTTTGCAGACTGTTCTAATCACATCAGGCGTTGTAAATGAATCAAATTACTTTTCTAATGGATATAAATCTGCTATAACATTTTCCATTTCCTTGTATTCTGTGAATGTGAATAAAGATTTGACATGATGACACACAGCTGACACCATAACTTTAATTTATGATCAGAGTGGTCAAAGGTTGCTTTATTGGTCTGTTCCAAATAAAAGGTTGATCAACAACATAATTTTGGATCATACTCAGTGGCCTCATTTGACTCCTGCCAGGACAAACTTTATCTGAATGTGTTTGTTTGGCTTTATGTCAAATATTCATAAAGTCTGAAACCAAATACATTCACACATTCATACAGACATAAATTAAAAAATGTGAATAAACATGGAGAATGCAGGGTTTGGCCAACGTGATCAGATTTGTTCCATACACAGTAAAAATAAAAAAATAAAAGTAAATGAGATAATCATTAAAGCATTTTCTAAATGTCACTATATAGATGCAATAATAAGAAAAACTACTTCAAAATAAAGGAACACAGATTAGATTAGATTTTAAAAAATAACTAAAATGACTCAAGTATTATCAAACATGTTAATTATGAGTTTGTTATACCTGTTGTCTGAGGCCTTTGAGTTTTTCTGATCATATAATCAGTGTGTGTTGTATTTCTGGTTTGAAGCTGATGCAGTGCATTAAAACACAGCAGGTCAGGGTTGAGTTTTATTGTCTGCGCTGACCTGGAAAGTCCCTGACTACCAATCTGTGTGTGTTGTTTTTATGACTGAGATGGTTTGGAAAGTTGCCTGGTGATGTGTGTCATAAACACCAAAGGTAGAGTGAAACGATCAAGTAGCACCAAATCAAAACACCAACCCCCTCTATCGACATCAATCAGACTGTTCGCTGCCATTTTGTCAAGACTCCTCTTCATCCACAAAATGGTGGCGAAAGTCACGTGTTTCAAACAGATCAGATATTCGCTTCTCCTGCATTTCAACGCCTGCATGACTTTTTAGAACTTAAAGTATCCTGAGACAGGTTCAGGAACATATGTGTCATTTTGTCTCTTTTTTAAATCTACTGTAATTATAGGTGCTTGTGTTTACATGTAAACCCAACCTGCAGGAGGAAACAGCATCATTCACACTAAAACAGCTTTATGTGTTATTTTTCAACATGTTTTAAGTGTGTTAAGTTAAAGTTTGTTTCAACACAACCTTTGCTTGCAGTATTATGCTGCACACATTGGTTGCACGTTGCTGTTTCAACATGAACTGAAGTATTGCATGCTGCTCTATGACTGGAAGTTGGTCTGTTTCCTGTTGGAACTTATCAAAACTTTTTTCACATTATCTGGATGAACCAAATAAGATGTGTGGTGGTCCGGTGTAAAAAACAAACATTTTTTCATTGTTCTAAAAACGCCGGACAGTTTGTAGACACAAGGTTTCGGGCACAGTGACTCATCAGAAAACTTGGCTGCTTCCCATCAGCATGGTGTGCTGCCTGCGGGTCAATAAGGCAGCAGGGCTTAAAGTGGAAATGCAAAGCTGCCGCCATCTTAGGCTACACCTCAACACAAAATGTCTGACAGCGTGCGTGCACACAAAACCTGCACTATCAAGACAAATCAAAGATGATACAGTGAATCTGTGGATTGATCTGTCACTGTGATGTGACAGAAAAGAGTCACCCTCATGCATCCTCAAACCTGAGTGTGCACTAAAATATACTCTATATATATTCCTGTGTGTGAGTGTGTGTGTGTCTTTGTATTTGCGTATGTGCCGAGAAGCTTTTGCCTAACCAGTTCTGCACCATACCACTTCACCACGCAGCCGAGCTGGAAAGTCCCTTATCTTTTTTCTTTCACTTTCTTTCTTAATTGTTTGGGCAGTGGCCGTCTGACTCAGCCAAACCGAAGCCAAGCCCAAGGTCTTGTGACTGAACTTGTTCTGGTTTTGTCTCTCTCCTTTTAGGTTTGCAGCTTTTGTTGATTTTTTCAGCGTCAGTATTTGGTTTGATACACTATATCTGCCACACAGGCTGTCAGATGGGCTGCCAGCGAGTGGCTGTTGATGGAGAGTTTTCTAGTAAACCTGTTGTTTCAATTGCAAGGTATCATCTCCCTCTACCAGGCCTTAATTGTTTCAAAACAGGTTTTACCAGTGCCAAAGGACCAGGTCGCCTACACAGGTCTCCTATTGTTGCTTTAATAAACAAGTCATGAAAATAGCCATCCCTGTATTAGGTCTGTAAGCCTGTTACATAGTTTGAACACTTAAAATGGTTGGTAAAGTAACAGACAGAGGATTATTATAACTGTATAGATCCTGCTTGATCCCAAAATTAAAGTCTTTCAGAAGTGAGAGAAAATGAGTCACTTGACAGATTAGCTTCACTGTAACATAAAACTTGCTTCTGTTCTCTCTAAACCAAAAGTAATACAGAAACTGAAGCAACAAAACTGACACTGATGCAGCTTCTCCTCACCTCAGTTTGTGTGACAGATGTATGAAAAATGAGTTATTATTGAATTAATATGTCTGATCTGGAGTGTCACATGACGCTGTTATGGATATACTGTTTTACTTGTGGTAATAGTAGCCAGATAAAACCACTGTGCAGGCATTAAACTGAGCCAGGGAGAGTATTGTATTGTTTTATAGCCAGGTAAACCCCCACTGTTATTTTGTGAATCCCCTAACTTCCCCTGGGGAGTGTGACAATTGCAACGTTAAATACAGCAAGAGTTTTTAGAGATTACTAACGAGGCATCAAGCAGTTAATGTGTGATTTCCCAAGTTGATGGTAATGAACACACACCACATGATCAGTGGAGGGAAGTCCCGGCTTCAGAACAAAAGTCAAATGAATTGGACAAACAGAAACACACACCAACCCTGAGCAGTGTAACAGCGCCGCGGTTGGCTGTGTTTGGCACTTTTATCAACAGCCATGTGATTTCTTGGAAACCCTGCCTGGCAGATAGGCTAAAGTTAGGGGATTCTCCAGCAGAGGATAGAAACGTTGCTCTCGACTGACATCTGGTGGGAACCACAAAACAGTCCTGCAAAAGAAAACATGAAAACAACTGTGCTGAAAACTGCCAACGACACAAACCACATTGGTTTAAGAGGTGGTTATAATCAGATTTGTTATGTAGCAGGGTTTCAGTTCTTGGTTGGTATAGATTTTGTGTTCTATGAGCTCTTGTGGTATCTATAGATTAACAGGAAACCACAGACATATATGTGACAACAGGGCCACATGAATGCACAGCAGAACCCACCAAAAAAGGAATTAACATAGTGACATAGTGGGAGTTACACTGGTTGATTGTGATTTATTTTTGGATGCATCCGTCACTGGACATATTGTGTAAGATCTGTATATTTTAGCAGGGGAATCAAAATGCAGAGACTTTGTTATCTTGTGTGTGAACTCCTAAACTGGCAGGTTGAAGGGATTGAAGCGTTTGATTTTCGGCTACAGGACCGGTCTCTCTTATTACCATAAAACTGTACTGAAACCAGGTCGGACAGATTCCCATGATGTCAGTTTCAGTGCAGTATGGTGGGTGGGAGAGTGACATAATTTACTTAAAACAGAGAGATGAAGAGCATCAGGAAGAACAACAGCACCCCATGTGCGTATCTCAGGCAAAACCAGGCAACCATGTGATTTCCTGTAACTCCGTCTCAGTCTGGTGAACCAGCCACTGTAAACCGACTGGCATAAGTCTTGGCAAAAGATATAAACGATAGATCTCGAGTGCCCTCAAGTGGGACAAAATAAGAAATTATTTTATCCAGTAATATCTATGATCAATTTAGAGCCATGTTGAATCACCCAGGTTGTGTTTGTTTTATGTTAAATTATAGCTAACTGTGACTTTAACTACAGTATAACCTTACATTAGACCAGAATGTCTTCCAGAATATTTTAAAGGATAGATTCACAGTTTTTAAGTTTGTCTTAAAACAACAGTCAGGTTTTACTTTTTGTTCTGACCATTAAAAATCCCTTTTTAATCTGTTGGGGACAAAATCCATTTAACATGTCCTGTTTAGTTTTTATAACATTTTATGTAATTTTGAGCTGTAATTTTACCAGTCATGTTTTCATTCATAATTTCATATTGTATTGGCCCACATGGTGAGTACTTTTACATGTACAATTTCCAGTTGAACTAGTAGTAAATATATATATATATATATATATATGTATGCATTAGGAACACTGTTCAGGTTGCATGTGAACATGCATTCCTGTGAACATACCCCCAGAGAACCCTCAGCTCCTCCTAGGTCCGGCCCCCCTATTTAGTTGGAGGGTATTTAAAGCACCTGTGGGAACATGGACTCTCTTTGCTTTCTCTGCCTCAAGGTTGCCCCATGGTCCTTCTCACTCTGTGGTAGGTGAAGCCTTTAAAAGATTGTTTAAGGATGTTTAATGTTTTTGAAGAACTTTGCAATTGAATTGTACTTGTTTTCCTGCCTGGGTCTTCTGTGTCTTGTTTTGCTGGTTTGCCTGGTCATACTGGTGTCTGTGTCAATCCCTGAAGGTTGATTAGCCAGTGTGCTTTTATGGCAAGGTATGGGTTATCCTCATTTGTCAGCAGCCTATGACTAACACTTGAAAAATTATTACAATGTTAAACTTGTTAACATGTGTTTCTTGTATTTTAGGTTTTCAGCTGCTGTTTTGCCTTTTGGTTTGCTGTAGTTCCCCCCCCCCCCCTTTAGTGGAGCTGTTTGCTGGCCTTGGTGGGGGCTAGGCACTTTAGTGTGGTTCCCTTCACCGACTGTAGTGGATAGAGCACTGGGACATATTTTACACCTATTTGCTGTGATTGCCAGTTGCTGTGCGCATATGTGTGGTGGGTGCCCACTTCTTCCCTTCCCTATAGTAATTTTGCATTACTGTACTGGAAGTTGTTTTTAAAGATAAGATAAATAACGTTGTCAAATATAAAGTAACTGTAAAATCTTTTGCTAAAGCTTCATAAAGCTCTGATTAATTTTCAGAATTTCCATTCCTTCCACAGAACACTTCCAGTCATTCATTAATCAATAAATTAGTTTTCTTTTGGAACCACGTCTGTCTTGCTTCAGTTATTTGAACTTGTTGACTGTATATGACAAGGGGAGGTTTGGTTGCTACATGTCAGAGGCTCATGCACCTCGAGCACTGCCACTTATCTACAATAAAGCTGCATGTGACATTTTCTCACTGATCTCTAACGTTACAGGTAACTGGATACGAACCGCGCATGTCATTTATTGTAAATCGTTTGTTCAACTTGGTGGCCACTAGATGGCGACATAACACTATATTTCAATACCCTGAAAGGTAGTGACCTGAAATGGTCGGTAGATGGCACAATATAACACTAGTCCAGCCTGGTAAAACAGTTTTGGATCTCACTCACCTAGCCTTGACTGAAAGTAAAATGTTTTTTAAAGGCTCTTAGACAGTTAACAGAATGTAACCCCTAATCTATACCATCTGGACAAATCTTCTTTCCTCGTGCTGTTACAAATGAGACTAATCCCCAAACAGAAGATCATCCTTCATTAAAAGCAATCTTAATTCCAGGACGAGGTTTCCAATCTTTCTGGGAAGTCGTATTTGACACTGGCTGATCCAGTCAACAGACACGACACACAGGTACAGTAACTTCATTCATGTTGACACTGACTTGTAGCTTTCATTTTATTTCATGTCTTTAATGGCAGGACAGAAATAAATCTCCAACCAGCCTAAAAATCTAAAATTTTACTCTTATCTCTGTAAGTGATTACACAGATGAGAAAATCCAATCATCAAATTAAGTTAGTGGCTTCCCTCAGACTTAAATGCAGTTCTAGTTTATTACTTTATCTGAGTATTAAGCAAAATGTGCAGCTATTTGATGTTAGAATGAATGAACCATTTTGGATATGGGTCTTTCTATAAGTGACAGCACTTACAGACTTTTAAAGGTCCCTGCTGTGATGGTTTTGCACATCTGTCTGTGGAGGAGATAAACATGAGAGACAATGGAACAAAAAGCCAGACTTTCACACCTGAGCCCAGCAGTTTGTCTGCCTGAGTACACACGTCACTCTTCTCCTGTAGTAGGAAACACACAGAATGGCTACACCCTTGTAATAAAACTACAAAGGCCCAGAGACATATGCTACCAAAGAGATTACTCAGAGGATTAGGAAGCATGTTAATCTTATTTCATGTCAGTGATCATCTTTGTTGATTTTTATCTGTACCAGCATTTCCTGTCTAGTAGGTGGTTTGTGAGGTGCAGAGTTGCTACAATAAATGCAATCACATTAGAAAACACATTATACATCCATAATACACTGGTCAGAGCAGTGGAAACATTTTTGCTTTACAGATTTGCTCTCGCTCTCACTCTGCTTGCAGAGAAAGTCTGTCTGTGGAAATCATTCACCTCTGAGTCCCTGCTCCCTTTTTTGAGAGTATAATGAAGTGTCCTTGCTCAGGTTCACACATTTACAACTCACTTTGCATGACTACATAATTAAGCAATTGTTGTCCTAGATTTGGATAGTTACCTTCAGAATCAGACTTTATTGCCAGGTAAACATACAAGGAATTTGTCTTGGGTTACTGGTGCTAAAAAACTGAGTTTTTTTTTTTCTTTGAACTGTGTGTGCCCATGAGCTTTGGTTTTCAATTGGATCTCTGCTCTATTTCTATATTGACTGAAGACAAGCAACGTTTGAAAATTAGATGAAAGTGTGATGCATGTAAACAACATAAAAAATAACCTTTCCCAGTAAGATACACCACTTTTACAGTATGAAGAAAATAGTGTTGTTCATCGTCATCTTATCAATCCGTTATGAGTCCAACAGTCTAAGACAACTGAACCCATTGTTGTTCTTTGCACATAAATGCCCATCTTTGATTTACAGTGCAACAAATGAAATGTCATGTCACACAACATTTGTCCACTTTATAAAAGGAAGCAAACAATCAGCAACCAAACCTGTTCCTAAAACACAATCACCTGTATGAGAGAGTGCTGTTGTCTTTATTTAGTGTAACATAACAGGATATGAAGCACTGTTACTGTTTCTGATTTAAGTAATAATAATACATGCTTTTTTGTTTGGTACTAGTTAGGGCCATTCATGCTATTAATGCACTCCTGATCCTGTCATGCTCATTGGATAAGAATCACAAAAACACATAAAGCTGCTGTTTTCTGGGAGTGTGTGTTTTCTGAGAACACTCAATGTTACTGTATCAACAAAGAGGAAAAACGAAGTTAAAGACATTTGTAGCATTAGCACAAAAGAAAACATACACTGGAGTGTTTTTGAATACAGGCTTTGTAACACAGTGGGATGCAAATGAAAATAGCTGGGAATGGAAAGATCAGTGACTTAAAGCCAAACACTGTGATTTTATATACAGAACAGTTCATGAGCAGGGATGCTGTGAGTAGCACTGTTGACAAAGTGTATGTGTGGGTGGCATGAAAGTCTGAATGCTTACAATTGACAACTTTTCAGAGAGACTGTGATGTTCACGAGAGGACAGCACTACTCAACAGGAACCTTACATGTGCTGTGTTCTTCTGCATCAGTTGTTAAAAAGACTGATGTTGCTAAGGAAGGCTGACCAGCCACAGGAAGAAAACATGAATGAACTGAGGCAGAGTCATAGATAAGCAGAGTTATTCAAACACGACAGTCACACACAATACGTAACATTCAGAATATGTTTATTTTGTTACAGTCTATTTATGCAAACAGCATAAAAATAATCTTTAATCCAGGAGTTTTGCTCAGTCCTGAACCAGTTTACTGTAGTTTTGTAAAACTGGCCACCTATGAGTCAGGGCCGAGGCGTTGTGAGGGAGAGAGCTTCCTTGGCAACCATTTCTGGGCTGATTGTTGTCATGTGACGAGCTGATGCAGCCAAGTGCTGAGAAAAACAGAGAGAGGAAGACGGAGGGGGAGTGTGTGTGTGTGAGAGAGAGCTGATGAGTCAGAGGAGGCTGATTCTGATGTAATCCACCAACCCCTCCTTCCTTCCAGTTTCCCGGCCTACATGGCTGCTGCTGGATGTTCAGGTCAGAGCCTGACTCCCCACAAAAATACAGCGACAAACAAAACACAACATAATGTGGGTTTTACCTTGTTACAGATCAGTGAATGATCACTGATGTATGACTCACTCTTACTCTTGATCTCCCCTTTTTAGGAACAATGACGTCTTATTCAGCCTTTTTACTGATTTTCTCTGTAATGGTGAAAAGAGTGATGACAGAAATAGATGATCTAATAGTGAAAGGAAAAGTATTCCCTCAAAGACTGCAAACACACAGTCTCCTTTCATTTTAAATCAGTCTCTGGGAACATGAACTGATATTAAAGAGCACAGGTTTATATATGGGCACAACATTTTCAGAGACATGTTCAGGGGCTTCCCCATTCAGAAAAATGAAATTAAAGAACAAAACCAACTTAAATGTGCCTGAGTTTAAGTACAAAAGATGTGGCTTAAACACTCTAATGTGTCTCCTGCTAATGAAAGCCAGTTGTTGCACAATAACTTTAAAGTAACAAAGTTGGAAATGTGTCTCAGACAAGTCTCATTCTTAGGTGAAAACACAACCATCACATATATTTGTACAAATGGTCTCAGTGGCCCAGTCTTAATGGTGAAACTTATTCACCATTTTAAAGTGAATTAAAAGATAAATATGACCCAGATTCTGGGCTCAGTATTTTTAGTAACTGGTTATTTGAATTGTCATTTTGATTTTAAATTTTGAGAGGGTTAATGGGCAGATTCAAGGCCCTAATGAGTTGCTGTCTAAAAAAAATCAGTTACTGAGATAAAAGTATCTTGAGTGCACATTTTGTGATTACATCAGCTTTATCAGAAATATGTGCTGAGATTTCCAACATCACCTGTAAACACATCTCACTGTTACTGTATTTTCTTCATGGCTGCCATCCCACTGCATACCCTGTGTGTATTAATGAACTTTGGCTTCTTTTATTCTGACATCAGTCTTAATTCTAAACAACTTTCTGAGAGTTATGTGTTTGGCCAAGGTAAGTTTATCTGTATATGCACATGCCATAATGATGCAAATCCAATTATACCAGTTTAGAAAAGCATAAAGGTTTTTTTTCTAAATGTCAAGTGGGCTGGATGATCTTTAAAATAATACTGCTTAGATAGATAGATAGAAATCCAGTGGTCAGCATGAAGCACAAAACCTGAGGCCTGTGTGTTTATATCTCCTTCTTCTTGATTTAACCAGTAAACCAATGCTCGTCATTTCGTCTGGAGCTGAATCCCACCTCCTTTCCAGGGAAATGCTGCATCTCCGCATTCAACACATGAAAAAAAACGCCTAACTACTAAACCTAACTGCTCTTAGATCAGCCTCTTGTCCTCTCAGTGAAACTGCAAGGCAATGCGTCTTCAAGGGAGGGGCGCATGCGCAAACCTCGCGTTGCACAACATACTGGATCGACTGCAGTCGTCATCTGGAGAAAATAGGTATTAGTGAACCGTTTGAGACAAACTGAGAAACGTGAACCTTGAAGGATTATTTCGACTGTAAAAGGATTATTGTTATATTATAGGAAGTTTGGGAAATAGCGCAATCAATAGTACTAAAGTCGTTTTCGTCACGTGGTCAAGCTTGGCCAATCGGAGCGAGCCAAATTCAGCGGAAAGTATGCTCTTTGTTCGGATATTTTTCCAACTTTATTCCCACATCTGAGCCTGAAACTCGGTACAAATCACGCCATGTGGGAACTGAGGGGACGTTTTTATGAGAAAGGACGCGCCGTGGATGTGTTTTACTGCGGGTTTTTTGTGTATTGCCACGTGTTCAAGTTTGATGAACAATGCGCTCGGGCGTATTTCATCACATGACTCCCCTCCCCCACCCTGCGCAGGGAATGGGGGAAGAAGGCGGACATGTTGGAGGGAAATGTGTTGGTTAAAGAGTATCGAGGTGGAAGACAAGAAGATTAATTCAAGAAAGGTTTCGCTTTATTTTGGGATTTACCAGTCGACATTTGTGTTTATTTTAAATTCAGGGTTTTTCATGTCATACTTTGAAAAATGTTTATGTATTTTTCTTTTGGGTAATTAACTTTATTTTTGGAACCGCATTCTATCTAATGTTTATAGCGTTAATTATCAAATTTTAGGTAAATTAATACCTGATAGTGAAAGGGTTTAGTGTTATTTCCACTGTTTATTTGAGTGACATTGTAGGGTATTTGTAACCTTGGTGTGGGGGATGGGCGCATGTGGTTAGGTAACCATTTTGTGCCTTTGTTGAATTTCTAGTTTGTCGTTTTTGAAGATTAGAGTTCTCAAAGATTTATTTGGTTGGTAATTGTATGAGTTTTCACAGACAACTTTGGTTTAATGACTCTTTAGTAAAGCCTCAAAGGTCAGGTATAGTATTTATTTATATAGTATGTTTTCAAACCCATATAAGATGAATTGTCTTTGTGATTTCCTTTAGCTTTAATTAGTGTGGTATGTTCAGTTGGTTGGGCAAAAGCAGCATTGAGTTTGATCAAACGTGGTTTCAGGTCAGTGAGGAAAACTGCTGTGTCATTCAGTGGCTGGTTGGTTCTTATGGCTCTTACTAGGTGTGGCCTTCTGTTGTTGGTTTGAAGTACATGGAAACTACAGCTTCACAGTTAACACATTCAGTTAAAATTGTAAACGGTGTTCTTGTACTACTTTTATGTTTGTAAGCCATGGAGGCCTTGTTTGACTTACTGTGTGTTCACAAATTGTGGCCTTTTCAGCAGGAGATAAGGTTGTTCACTTCAGTTGTGTTTGTGAGCCAAAAATATGTAGCGTTTTTAAGTGTTTTTATATATGTTTGTCTTAATCATTGTAAATTATTCGATTGTAACACTCGTTTTCACTGTACTTAAAGATGGCGGCTGTGTGTCTCTTCTCAAAGACAGAAATGCGGATATTCTGGTAAGCAGAGAGCTCGTGGGGAGAGGCTCTTGGCTCTTGAGGGGTACGCGTGACCCAGTGGAAGAGCCAATCGGCTTCTTGGTATTTACCCTGGAAGCCCGCGTTGGAATTGTATCGACCAATCTCCGCCGTCGCTTTGCACACGTTGACGTAATGTAATATGATAAGGAGGAAGGTGGCTTCAGTGCCCTTCCATTTTGTACAGGATCACACGAGGAGCCAGTTACAGGCAGCGTTTCTGTAACACTGAACAGACTGAGCCAATAGTATTGTGCAATTTCCTTGACGGACAGCTCAAACTTGCGAATAGGTTGGTCCGAAAGACTGTCAGTGAAGCTCTAGCATATAGGGGTGTGGTGACTTTGACGGACATCATAAACACCAATAGAAACTCAGAGGGCGTGGACATTCTGAGACAGTCTATCCAATAGGGCGAATAGTCGGTCTATAAAGGAACGGGTGTAGTCGCATCGTCGCCATTTCAACGAAGCAGTGTAGAGGGAGTTCGCCGTGGCGGGGAGCGGAGAAAACTGACGAACAGAGACGGATCCTGGTTTGAGTCTAGCTAAAAATACAATCCGGATCCATCCTGATGGATATGGCTGTTAACCCGCCCCTTGACAGGTATCTACGGTAAAATTGACTCTCAGCTTTCCATCAGAGGAATATTTTAATCATTTCTCATGAATTTTTTTTTCAAAGTATCGTTACTGGCAGCCTGTGTTTGCTGTGTTACGAATGGAAGAGAAATGGACACTGAATGTGCTACAGGAAGAAGTTTGTCACGTCGTTAAAGGATTAGGAGCGAAATTCTTATTGAGGAATTAAAATGTTGTAAAATGTGTTTGTGGGTTGTAACAAGCTGCGACTGTTGATCGCGCTACGCCGGCGCCATCTTCGGAGCGCCTCTGCCGTTGGCCGCTCTCCCCGCTGCCTGGCAGTTGGTGCTAGCATTGCTAGCATTAGCTTCACAGACAGAAGCCTTCCTGTATGGCAGTGGCCGATCTTTGCGTCTCGAAATCGGTGTGCATTGTTATGTTATGATCTGAACTGCCTGATTCAATGTACTGCAGCTGTACAGTTAGATTTTTTTTTAATAATGCTATCATACGTTGATGGCGTACAAGATTATAATCGTGCGCGAGCTGTTAGCTGTTATATAGTATTATAAAATTACTGCGCTAAATACACCGGGAGCGCGGTCGCGCCGGTATCTCTGCTTGTTTCGCCGGTTTGTTATTGTAGCCATGTGACGGTCAGATTCATTACCGTAAGACGGCATTGCAGTGTAGCGGTAGGGCTAACGCTGCAAACCTTTGCCAGTTGCCCCATCAGTGTGCACTGATCTATCATTTGTGACCAAGACAAGTTGAGTTGTCTGTCTGTAATCAGATTGGTCAGTGTGAAAATTTCATGGTCCCCTTTTGGGTTTAGCCTACCAATTTCTGTTGGGTGTTTCAATCGGTTGCCTGGTTACAGCGCTCAATGTCACTCAACCCAAGCTGGGCAGCAGCTTTAATAGCAGTAAAGGCTCTTTATGGCTTAATTAACTCATAACGTAACTACATTGTACCTCAGTATCAGTTAATGTTAATGTTTTTCCTTGGGCACCCATTCCTCCTATTACTTTAACCAGTTTTTCTTTAATTTACAGTTAACTTGTTTTTGTTTAGTGGTGTTAATGTTATGTACATGATACTTTCATTTTTAATAATAAAGTACACTAACTGTCAAATGTTTCCAAAAGTTGTATCATTCAAAAATGGCTTGCTTTAACAAACGATACAAATAGACAGTTTTCTAAAATTTCTTGCTTATAGCCCTGTTTACATACTACCTATATTAACCACTGTTATGCAGTGACAAGCTAAGTTTCACTGTCACTGTGCCTCGATCAGTATGCATGGGTAAAAATGAGGTGGGTGGGTCAACATTCTCTTAAGACCTGGGTAGAGGTAATAGATGGGATCTGTAATCCACAGCATGATGCAAACACTGTAATACTGTTCATCAGTTGCTTCAAGGTCACTTAAAATAACATGAAGATGAACGTTTGGTTTTTAGATCTTTTTAGATTTAAAGGGGGGTGTGCAATATCTGCCAATGCAAACAACTGGACAACATGTAGTTTTACTGTTTCGATGGGAAAAGGTTTTCCAGCGGATGACCCTAAATGCCCCTGTTTGCCCTTGTTTTGTAATTAGTAGGCCACCAGAGAGGGTGAGTTTGTGCTTTGACAACTGCACTTAAGTAAAGATTAGTGCACTAATTTATAATTTCAGTGATACATTATA